>NC_048229.1:0-122641 GCF_002007445.2 Ailuropoda melanoleuca
TATCCCAACCCCTGCCCCTACTCCTGCTCTTGCAGGGCTCCCAGAGCTGCATCCAGAGCCCACAGCCCTGCGGGGACAGCTCCTTGTTCAATCACCCTTAGTTCCTTCACCCAAACCCGATGCCCCCCCACAATGTTTCATCCCCTCCCCGTATAGTCTTTGTCTCTGGTATATTTTAACTGTTATATTATCTTTCCATGTTCTGTATGCTCTTTATTATTTATTTTAAATAAAATAAATCCTTTTCAGTTGAACACGTCATGAGCAAGAAGTACATTCCCGACGCTGTGCCACCGCGGCACAGAACACGGCAGCAGAACATTCCTTCCCCAAAGGACACCCTGAACCGGGAGCCCTCCCTGCCCCTTTCTCCCCCAGCCCAGACCCTCGCAACCCCTCAGCAGCTTTCTCTCTGTGTTCCTTAATCTGTTCTGGATGTTTCTGTGAGTGTAATCACGAAATGCCCACCTATTTTCAAAAAGGACTCATTTCTTTCTGTGTTTATTTGACATAGAATTTCCCTTATTCGATATTGAAATCCCCGGTGGATTACAGATCAGATGTAATCATAGAGACCCCTTTAGTAAATATGGGCACAATCTCGGGGCCAAGACCCCTGTTCCTGCTGGGACACCACAGCTTGACCCCAGACAGGACATGGCTGGTTCCACCTGTCACCCACACAGACACCAGGGAAATGCAGAAAGCTGGAAGACACCACAAAGGGCAAAAGCATTGCTCACAACCCAAGGCCAGAGAAAGGTGTCCCCTGCCTTTGGTCCAGACCATGCTCCAAGTCACTGGGTTCCACACGGACAGAGACCAAACACATGCAAGTCCAAGGAGAAGGATAGGCACATGGGGAGTATGTGTCAGAACTGTGGGAGCTCCTGGAAAGGACTCGGCAAAAGAAACCCTATGGAGGCAGCGCAGGTCACCCTCAGACCGGCAAGAGTCTGGTCTGGGGACCAGCAGCCCTGGGAAGAATGTAAGAATGTGGAGTTCCCTGCAGGTCCCCTAGAGAGAAGGGTGATGGGCACCCCTGCCTGGGAGAACAGTGAGCCGCACCCATCCCAGTCCACAGGTGCACCCATCACCTAGCACGCTCATCCTCAGACTCACCCCTGGAAACTCTCGCTCAGTTTTTCACAGATGCATTTTCAGGAATGTTCATCACAGCAGTGGTGGAGAGAGTAGGCTATGCACCAACACTAATGCCCAAGGAGATGGATGGGATCCTTGGTCCCAGTCCTCATGATACAATGCCCTGTAGCTACTGTCACAGCTTCCTCTGGGGCACAGGAATCGGGAAGCCCCTTCCTGAGATCCCCCCTCTTGCCACCCTGCTCCTGGCGGGGGGGCCTGCTTCAGGCGGGAACCATAGCACAGGGAGCCTGTGGCTGGAAGCCCTTTTACAGAGGCAGAAAGGGCAGCTGATCACTTGCTCCCAGTAGGGTTTCTGGTTATCTCTAGCTTATTGTTAGTAACCTTTGTCTTCGGGGGTCTCTGGCCTGGGCCTGCTCTGGTCCATTTTCCTCTTCAATCTGAGCAGATTTAGTTCCCATGGTATATCAGTTTTTTTATGCCATTCTCTATAAAAAGGGCCCTTGGAAGGGATGGCTGGCTCTAGGAGCCAAAACAGTGACTGCAGGAGCCAGGATAATCCTGAAATAACAGAAAATGAGTAAGTACCAGTCATGGAAATCCACCAACTTGGAATTATGTCAGGGAAACAGGAGATGACACGAAGAGCCACAGCCGGACTACACTGATCCACTCACAGCCTACTGCTGGAATAAAACCAAAGCCTGTAATAACCACCCAGCGCTCATGGTGATAAAAATAACTGATTACATAGACTTTTTTTTTTTTTGTAATGAGTAGAAAACAATGCACAAGAATTCCAAATGCTTGATGTAGACACTCAGCCACCCACCACGGAGGTGGAGCTAAATCCACAAAACATCTGACCTCTGCTCCTTGACACTGTCAAGGTCACTGAAACAAGGCACATCTCAGAAACTGGAGAGCCAAGAATAGCCTGAAGAAACGTGATGACCACCTGTCGTGTGCTGCCCCACATGGGACCCTGGAGCAGCAAAGGCAGAACAGAGGGAAACTGGACACAATCTGAACTTCAGTTAGTAATAAGTTATCAATCTTGGTTCATTAACTGTGATGATTCTGGAAAAAACAGAAACAGAATAGAGATTCAAAGTCCAATAAGAGCGGGGCACCTGGGTGGCTCAACAGGTTAAGCATCGGACTCTTGATCTCAGCTAAGGTCTTGATCTGAGGGTCCTGAGTTTAAGCCCTGCGATGCCAATTTTACTTCAAATAACATTTTTAAAAATTCTAAAAATCAAATAAGAGAACACTGGAAGCCTAGAGGAAATGGGTAATTTCTGAATAAAAATGCACATAAATAAAATGGACCCTGATAGAAGGAAGATAAAAACAGACCAAGGAGCATGAAAAGGTCATGGTAAGGCTTAGAAATGTCCCATTGGAAAACTCCCCAGAAACGGATGGGTTCATAGGAAACACCTGAGTGTTCTGATGATCCTATCAAAGCTTGATGTGTTTATAGAGTTCATCGAATGGAGGATTCCAGGGAAACGTGCTGCCAATTCAACCGTGACTTTCTGAACAAAAGAAAAAAAAAAAAAACGGTTGATGAGTTTCCTTCCATTCAAAAAAGAAAAGTTAATTTTTAAACAATTCAGGTTTGGTGTAAATGATCTAATGAAACATAAATAACGTTGCCGTTTTTAACACACCTACTTCTCCACGTGCATTCAACTGTCAACACGGAACGGAGAGGACCTTGCATTGGGCCCAGGGTGGCCAGGCCACTGGCCCCACACGCACCTGCTCCAGCCCCACGCACACTTACAGTCAGATGTTCTTGGTGCTTCTCCTCTCCGAGAAGAATAATCTGTGAAAAGCACTATGGCGTGCCATGGCTGTGAAGGGCCAAAGCCCCGATGAAGGGACACTTGTGTAAGGTTCGTCCTGCTGAAATGCTACAAGAGAAAGCAAAAATAAACCTGTGAGAAAGTTGGACACCTAGGGTTCTGTGCTCGCCTTGGATGACACATCTCTGGGGAACCTGCCATGGATCTCCCTCCTGCAGCCTGAGGACCGTCTCTCTACTTTGTTCGCACAACCCCAAATGGTCTGGAAGCCGTGGGCATCCCCACCACCCACTCACAGTTTAGCTGTGGCCAGTTCACCTGCTCAGGAAAGGTCTGGGGAATCTCTGACATTTAGAGTTCTGCGTATCTAGTGTCATCATTTGGCAATACCAACTGAAATGCAGCCCACCACTCCTGTCCCTTGGCAGGAAAAGGGAAAGATGTCAAAAAGCAAACTAGAAGGTAAATGTACACAAGTCAGTGGATATCAGGACGATGGTGTGAGTGTTTGTGCTCCCCCCAAATTCATGTGTCGGAATCCTCATGAGAAGTGGGATGGTGTTAGAACAGGTGATTGGGTGGTGAGGGTGAGGTCTCCTTGTAAACGAGACCCCAGTGCCTTCCCTCCAAGTGAGGATAAAACAAGCAGTCTGCCACCAGAGACACCCTCATCTCAGACATGCACCCTCCAGAACCGTGAGAAACAGATTTCTACTGTTTATAAGCCACCTGGTCTGTGATATTTTGACAGCAGCCTCGATGGACTGAGGTGATCAGCAATGATGTACAGGACAATTGGGATGTGAAATGAAAATAAAAATCACAGTACAAAAATGAAGGTTCTTCAGTAGAAATCTAACAAGACACATAAAATATTCACAAAACCTGAAAACACAGAGGAGAGAAATCAAACAACAGATAAATAAATGTGCCTTTTGCCTCTGTGCTTCCGAGAGAGCAGGGTGGGTCACCAGCAGCTCGGAGCCGTGCGAGGAAATCTGGCCTCTGCTCAAACCCAACATCCGCACCTCCCACTCCGAAAGCCCAAGAATAGACAGACCCCAGCCCCCTGCACCTGCTCTGGGCCCCTCTCCCAGCGAGCAGCCAGTTCTTGTCACCTCAGTAGGAGAGGTAACCCCAGGAAGGCAAGGAAAGAAGTCACAGCACCCCCTCATCTGTGTCTGCCGGGAGCAAGCTGGCCCTTTAAGGGGGTGAGGGCAGAACGGGCTGTGGGGCTAACACCCCCCTTCTCTGAGGGGCCTGGATGGAGCCAGAGAGCACGGAGGGAAGTGGTGGGCCAGGGAGTGGGGGCTGGGCAGTGAATTGCTGAGGGGAGGGGAGGGGAGGCAGGAGGGGTCACCTGCCTGCCTGCCTCCATCCAGTCGGGGTGTCTGTGCAGGGTCTCCATTCTCAGAGAACCTGCAGCTGGCCAAGTCAGGATTCTAGATCTAACTCAGTGACTGCAAAGGGTAGGAGCAAAGAGAAGGCCCTGAGGTCCTCCTGGGATCCGTGCAGCGGGATCCTGCCTTTCACTGTGACCGACTCCCACAGGACCACTTCCTTGCCAGGCATCCAGGCTCTGCTGGTCCCAAGAAAGGTCACAGGCCAAAGCTGAGCTGGGCCCAGAGCTCCGTGTGCTTCCTGGGAAGGTGGAGAGGTGCCACCCCCTGGGGCAGCCCAGGGCCCAGTAGTCATCACTGCTGCAATCTGAGCGTGGGGGAGCTGGCAGGATGGGGCTCGCAGGGACCCAGACCTCCTGTGGCAGGTAGGCAGGTGGCTGCCCTCCCTGGACCACATGCCCCCCTAGCAGCACAGCCTCTGGGAGGCTGGCACCAGGGCCCTCCTGCTCTCCCTCCAGGACCACTGACTGCCAGGGATCCACTGGGTCCTAGGTCAGCCACGCAATGGCCTCCCGAACACTAGACTCCGAGCTCCTTGTGGGGAACCGGCGCAGTCCTGGCTTGGCAGCAGACCCGTTCTGTGGGCCCCTATCCAGGTCTAGAACAGAGAGCATGGCAGGAGGGGGTGGGAAGGGCTCAGGCAGCTTGTTCAGGACTCTCCCTGGAAGCAGCCTCCCTTCCTCCTCCAGGGAGGTCTCCTGACGTCCTCACCCAGAGTCCAAGCAACAACTGTGCTTGCAACCTTCTATCTTTCCCCCCATGGGCCAGCCCACCCTCAGCCCAGGACCCCGAGTCACTTCAGGACCCTCAGCAATCCCCCACCTCCCTGCCCGGTGCTCACAGCAGCCTCAAACAGGGTACAGGTGCTGACAGGTGCCGAGGACAGAGAAAATCCCTTGTTGCTGCTTCACGCACTCCCAACAGCTACAGAGACTGGGCAAACACACACACACACACACACACACACACACACACACACACACACATGCGTGCGCACGCACCCTGGGAGACGCTGCTGGGAACAGCACCTTAGGGTTGAGGGCGGCAGACCTGGACCTCTCTGTGGAGCCACAGGAGGTCCCCACCTCCCAAAGGAAAGGATTTCCTAGGTGGGACCAGGAACCACCACCCAGTGGACCACGCGTACCTCACCCTCCATGTCTGCCCTGATCCCTGGAGAGCCGACCCATGGCTAACAGACCACCACCAGGGGGCTCTAAATAACCCGGGTGGTGATGTGGGTCTACAGAGGAGCGCTGGGTGCCTGCAGCCCCGATGACACACTCCAGGACGATCACCTAGGGGTTCTGACAGTGACTGCCTGGGAGAAGGAGGTGGCCTCCACCAAGGACAAAATGCTCAGCTTTAAGCTTTGAGTTATACTTTTGGACAACAATCTTGAAACCTGGGCTCCCTTTTTCAATGTTTTTTCCAGGCTCCCTTTTGAGAGACACCCGGGGGAGGTGGAGGAAAGCCCAGCAATGGAAGGGGAATCCGGGAAGCATCCCAGGAAGAATACCGTCCCATCCTCCGCTGGCAGTGGACAACCCGAAACCGCCCACTGGAGCTTCTCCCCACCCAGGGGGCAGAAGCCATCAGGCCAGTGGGAAGGGGGGGGCTCTGATGCAAAGACCCTCTGGGTGGGGCTCACCAGGGCACCACAAAGGGGAAATGTGGACTGGGCTCAGTGGCCATAGGTGCCAGCATGCCACCCATGGGAACCAGGAGGGGCCAGGCACTCCACAGTGGCCACCAGAGCAGTAGCCCATGGCCATAGGTGCCAGCATGCCACCCATGGGAACCAGGAGGGGCCAGGCACTCCACAGTGGCCACCAGAGCAGTAGCCCACAGACCACAGGCAGACAGCACCGTAGTTTGCACTATAACATGACCGTTGACCTCACAGGGGCTGCTACCCCAAAACAAAAAGAAACCCGCCAGAGAATAAAGCTACTTGTTCGGACACATTTGAGACACAGCGTGTCCAATTAAACCCACTACGTACACCAAGAAAGCTCAAAGCACTGATGAAGGCCCCCAAACTAGCCCCCAACTCTCACCCGAAGCCCACAGCCTGGGCAGGCCAGACAGGTGGGTGACCCCAGCCCCGCCGCCAAGCCCTGCCGTGGGCTGTGCACACACCTGGAAGTCCCCATTGTGCACGCTATAGAGGGATGGGAAGAATGCCACTTGGAGAAGGCACGTTCTGGGAGAAGCTTCTGTTCACCCTGAGGCCAGGAGAGGACAGCTGGGGCCTCTGCACACCTAAGAAGGGTCCTCAGAGGCCCAGCTCCAGGAAGCATGAGGTCCCTGTGGGAATTTCACTCCCTTCCAGCCAGAGGCCGCCCTGCCTCATCTATGCTGCCTTCCTTCTCGCCTCTTGTTGGATCCAAACCTGTTCTTGGGGCAAAACCCAGCACCTGGCCCTCCTGGGCTAATGATCCCATAGATCTCACTTCCACCCAGACAGGCATCCTTTACGGGGTGAGCTGCAATGGTGGGTTTAAGACTACAGGGTGGCCGTTGTGTCCTCGTCCCACAGAGGGAGCTGGCACCTCCAGGAACAACACTTGGGTCACTGGCGGACGGGAGGCAGCTCCCCGCCATACCCGACTCCTCCCTGAGCAACAGACCCACAGGCCCTCCCACGAGGATGTGGCCTAGCGCTCCAACACAATGGGTCCCAATCAGCCTCACCAGCTTCTCACGGGGAGGAAGTGGCCCCTCCAGTTCCCCAGGTCCTGTCTCATCTGCCCCCTTGGCTTCTCTTCCTAAAGCCTGGCAGCTCCCTCCACTTGGCTCCCTCTCTGCTTCTCGCACCCACTCCAACCAAATCGCCACCCTCTGGACACCACCACTGGCCTCCCAGCGGGTCCTCCCCGTCCCCTCGTACCACCAAAATCTATCCTCCAAATACAAACCAGACCTTGTCGCACCCTGATTCACATGCTCTGTGTCAAGTGTGCCCAGCATTTCCTCCCTCACCTCCCCACCCCTCCAAAATCCACACCCACGCCCCACCCTGCTCTCTTGGTCCAACTTCCTCTCATCCTTTCTGCTGCCAGTCCACACCTGGTCAGTCTCCTCTGGGCCCCCTCCTACAACCTGACATGGGTGACGATTTACTCCAAATGGGCCCTGAGTCTGTATTGTTCTCTGTGGTGCTCACTGGGGTCCTGAGCACAGCAGAGACCCCAAACTATATTTTCACAGAAGTTGTTTAAAAATCAGCAAAGCACAGAGCACCTCCAGAGGCAGGAGAAGAAGATCCTGGGTGGCTCGTCCCGGAGAATCTGGATCCCTCTGAGCCTCTTTGGGGCCCTACCGTCCCCAACACACCTGACAACCGGGGAACTCTCCACAGGTCCAGGGCAGAGGCTTCAAACCCCCCACCCCATCCAGGACCAGATGGTGGGGAGGGACGGTAGGTTTGGCCCAGGATACCCCACCTACCACACACCCCCACACGCACACACTAACACAATCACAGACAGGCACACGCACCCCTTGGCTACCGACCTGGGTGAAAGCTTGAACATGAGGTAGGTCAGGCTGGTCAGCAGCGGAAAGACGGGCACAGCCACAAGGGTGCTGCTGTCGGGCTGCCCCCGAGGTGAGAACAGGGAGCTTGTGGGCAGGAAGGGCCCAGGGTTGTGAGCCTCCCTGGCACCAGGTTGTTCTTCCAAATCCACATGGCGAAGCCCCGCAGGAGTGCCCTGGGCCACAGTGGAAATTTTCTCATAGGCCACAGGGGTTGTGTCTGCAGGGGGGAGACAGAGACCTCCTGGGAGGGCCTAGACCATGCCCTCCTGCCTCCCGGCATCTTTCAGACCCCCCCCAGTCCTGGGCATGCTGACCACATGCCATATGTAGCCTCAGTTTGTTTCCCTGAAGTTGGACCCTCCCTCTGGCTTACAGAGCAATGTCAGCTCTGACTATTGTGTCCTGACCTGGAGTGTCAGTCCTGCCTTGGAGCCCCTGACCTCCGTCCTCAGCTGCCTTCAAGAAGCAGGAAGAGGCCTGGGGGGGAATGCTGGGCTGACTCCTCCAGGGGCCTCTCTCTCCTGGGAGCAGCAGCTCAGGGCCACCCGTCCTCCCACAGGGGAAGGTGTCAGCTTGGACTAACGAGGAGGGGCGTGCTCAGAGCCAGGAGCGTGACTGTGCCCATGTGTGCTTGTACACGAGTGTGCCGGTGGTGCATGAGTACGTGTGCTTGTATATGTGCGTGTGCGCAGGTATGCCCGCGTAGAGGAGTGTGTGAGTGTAGCGAGCATGTTTGTGTGTGCACCTGCGTCAGTGTGCAGGGGTAGAGGAGTGTAAGTGTGCGCTCTCGGGCCTGTGGCGTGCATGGGTACTTGTGCCCACGTGCATGGGTGTGGTTGTGTGTGTGTGTGTGTGTGGTCTGGAGGGTTGACAGACCCTGTCCCACACTTGGCACCCCACAGCAGGCTTGGCACGGGGATCACATTGTTGGGGGGACCTGGCTCACCCTCGAAGCTTTCAAACTGGACCCCGGTTCCCGCTACGAGGCCCAGCTGCGGGTCCAGAAGGCCACCCCGGAGGATGACATGATGGAGGAGCTGCACTGTGAGGGCCAATGGAGCGAATGAAGCCAGTCTACATGCTTCCCCTCTCCCCAGAGCCCTCCCGAGGAGAGGCCCTCTGCGTCACACTGTCCCCACCTTCACTCTCCTAGAACCCCCTCCCTGAGGTGGTTGTGCTGCAGTTGACCACCCTCCCCTGGAGATCCGAGATTTTTGAGGAGGAAACAACTGCCAAGCGTTGGGCTTCATGGAACCTGTAGTAATTGTCTGTCACAATAATAATAATTTTTTATTATATTATGTTAGTCACCATACAGTACATCCTTAGTTTTTGATGTAAAGTTCCATGATTCATTACTTGCATATAACACCCAGTGCACCACGCAATACGTGCCCTCCTTAATACCCATCACCAGCCTAGCCCATTCCCCCCCTCCCCGGAAGCCCTCAGCTTGTTTCCCAGAGTCCACAGTCTCTCATGCTTCATTCCCCCTTCTGTTTACCCCCACTTCATTCTTCCCTTTCTTCTCCTACCAATCTTCCTACTTCTTATGTTGCATAAATGAGTGAAACCATAGGATAACTGTCTTTCTCTGCTTGACTTATTTCACTTAGCATTATCTCCCAGTCCCGTCCATGTTGCAGCAAATGTTGAGAAATCATTCTTTTTGATGGCTGAGTAATATTCCACTGTATACATGGACCACATCTTCTTAATCCAGTCATCTGTTGAAGGGCATCTCAGCTCCTTCCACTATTTAGCTATTGTGGACAATGCTGCTATTAACTTTGGGGTGCATACGGCCCTTCTCTTCACTACGTCTGTATCTTTGGGGTAAATACCCAGTAGTGCAATGGCTGGGTCATAGGGTAGCTCAGTTTTTAACTTTTTAAGGGACCTCCACACTGTTTTCCAAAGAGGCTGTACCAACTTGCATTCCCACCAACAATGTAGGAGGGATCCCCTTTCTCCACATCTTCTCCAACAATTGTTGTTTCTTGCCTTGTCAATTTTTGGCATTCTAACTGGAGTAAGGTGGTATCTCAGTGTGGTTTTGATTTGAACTTCCCTGATGGCTAATGATTTTGCACATTTTTTCATGTGTCTTGTTAGCCATTTGTATATCTTCATTGGAGAAGTGTCTGTTCATATCTTCTGCCCATTTTATGATTTGTTTATTTGTTTCTTGTGTATTGAGATTGAGAAGTTCTTTGTAGATCGTGGATATCAGTCTTTTATCTGTAGTGTCATTTGCAAATATATTCTCCCATTCCGTGGGCTGCCTCTTAGGTTTTTTTGTTTTGTTTTTTTACTGTTTCCTGGGCTGTGCAGAAGCTTTTTATCTTGATGAAGTCCCACAAGATTATTAAGAGATATGATTTTAATTATATCATGTTGCCTGTAAAGTCTTTGTTCCTATAGATTGTAAATTTCTGTTCTATATCACTCTTGGGGTCTTTTTACTTTTATAGAACCCCCCTTAATATCCCCTGTAGGGCTGGTTTTGTTTTTACAAGTTTGGCCAGTGTCTGGCGATCCTGGAAGGTCCTTATCTCTCTATCAATTCTGAATGAAGCCTTGCTGGATAAAGGATCCTTGGCTGCATGTTTTTCTCAGATAGAGCTTTAAAAATACCCTGCCAACCCTTCCTCTCATTCCAGGTCTGTGTAGACAGGTCTGACATTATTCTGATATTTTTGCCTCTGTACGTGAGAAATTTCTTCACCCTGTCGCTTTCAATACTATCCTTGGATCTAATATTTGCAAATTGCACTATGACGTGATGTGACGTAGGTTTGCCGTGGTTGACCTTGGGAGGGGTCCTCTCTGCCACTTGGACACGAATGCTTTTTTCCTTTGCCAGATTAGGGAAGTTCTCAGCTACAATTTGTTCAAATATCTCTTCTAGACCTCTCTCTTTCTCCACCCCCTCGGGGATGCTGATGATTCTGGCATTGGAACGTTTCATTGAGTCAGTAACCTTCCGTAATCTACATTCTTGTGATTGGATTTTTTTGAACCAAGTTTCTGTCTTAACTTTCTCTTCTACCATCCCATCCTCCAATTCACTAATTCATTCTCTGCCTCGGTGACCCTGGCCGTCAGAGCATCTAGTTTTGACTGCCTTTGATTCATAGTATTTTAAATTTCTGCCAGATTCACTCTCATTTCCGCCCTTAGAGATTCTATATTCTCGCTAATATTTTCATTGATATTTTTTTCAAGTCTACATATCATCTGACCATTGTTACTCTGAACTCCATTTCTGACAATTTGGTTATATCCATATTCATTGGTTCTGTGGCAGAGGCCACAGACTCATTATCTTTTCTTTGCTGGGGGGGGGTTCTCCTTCTTGTCATTCTGATGAGAGGTTGCAGGGATGCACAGAGCCCAAATTCTTGACCAGGACCCAGGCAGTGTGCATTTGTTTTATAGGGACCTCAGGGATGTGGGCTTCTTGATTTTTCAGCCTGCCTCCTGGGGGAGGGGCCTCCCGCACTGATACTCAGGCAACCCTGTTTGGGTAGAGTTGCCCTGTCTCGTGAGGGGGGATGGGGATGGGCAAAATGTGAGCTAGTATTTCCGGGCTTTTGTACTCTGGCGGCTTTCCCTGGCGGTTTTCTTCTGAGAGTCAGAGCAGCAGTGGCCGAATCCCAGCCTCTGTCTCAGAACACAGAGATCGCAGTCCACTCTCCACTGAGCTCTCTTGGCCTCTTTAACTCTGTTTCTGTCGGTGCTGCCAAAAACCCCGCAGTGTCCCGGGTTGTGCGCCCCACAGCCAGCGTCCCAGCCCTCACTCCAGAGCCAGCACGTCTCTGTCCTTTGTGTTTCTACCACCACCAGCCACCCCCAGTTCCCGCGCGCGCTCCCAGCGCTCCCTCAGTGTGGTTCGCGCACTCCGGAGCGCCAGTTTTCAGCCTGGTCGCGCGCATTCCCGGGCTCACAGTCTCAGTCCGCTCTCTCATGGATGCCGGTCCGCGAGTCCGCCCGCTCCCCCGTGCAGGTGGCTACTGCTTCCCAGCGCCCGAACACGGTGGCTCCCTCCCCCTTCCGTTTATCTTCCGATATCTGTGCGCGGTTTCATGGCTCCCCGCTTCGTACCTCAATACTCGGTGCTGGAGATGTTCGTTTGTAGAGATCCAGATGTATCTTCCTGCGTCTCAGGCTGATTCCGTGAGTGTTCAGGATGGCCTGGTACCTATCCAGCTCGACTCAGGGGACCAGCTGAAAAAGGGGTCCCCTACCCCTCCGCCATCTTTTCCCTCTCCTCAAATTCTGATTTTAATATCAAAGCTTGGTATATATTGACATATTTCATCCAATGTAGGACGTCAATGTTTACAAAGCAAACATCATGTTATGTACCACAATAAATACGCTGCCCCATAAACCAGACTTCTCAACGAAAGAACTCCATGACTGATGAGCTTACTTCCCTTAGAGCCCGAAAATTAAATTTTTAATAAATTTTGTTTTGGGTACTCATAAATTTAAACTCACATTTTCATACACATTTTCAAATTGTCAATATATTTTTCCAGCTGTGTTAACTGAAACAACAAAAAGTCCTTCACAATACTCATGAGGGCAAGAACACAGGGACAGCTGGCCTTGGGCCAGCCAAGGGAGTGGCCCATCCCTCCGAGCACTGGCAGCCAAGATGGTCTCGGTGTTTCTCCTTTCTCTGCTGGGGCCTCCGCCCAGAGACAACGCTCATCTGTGAGAACTACTCTGGTGTGCCGTGCCATGAGCTGCCAAAGCTCTGATGGAAGGAACTATTTTGTAGGAGACATTGTGCAGTACCCTACATGACAAAGCGCAGATAAACCACTGAAAGTCAGAAGCGGATTATGCTCACTCTCAGAGACAAACTGTCTCTGGGGAAGCCACAGCCAATCTCCCTCCTGTGCACTGCTGCTGAGCAGTACGAGTTCTTCATATACTCTGCAGACTGAACCCATATCACATGTATGATTTGCAAATATTTTCTCCCATTCTGTAGGTTATCTTTTTAGTTTATTGATAGTGTCCTTTGATATTTGTAAGTTTACAATTTTGTTGAAGTCCAATTTGTCTTTTTTCTGTTATTACCTGTGCTTTTGATAATCATAGCCAAGAAATGATTGGCAAATCCAATGCCAATAGAGACATGGAAATATGTTTAAAAAAAAAAGGCACTGACATGAGTTGGTGAGGACGTGGATAAATTAGAACCCTCGTACACTAATGATGATAACATAAACTATTGCAGTCAACATGGGAAAGTTTGGCAGTTTCTCAAAAAGCTAAACACAGAATTAGCATATGATTGCACAATATCACTCCTAGGAATACACACACACAAATGAACACAGGTGCTCAACCCAAAACTTGTACACGGATGTTCACAGAAGCAGTATTCACAGCGGCGAAAAAGGAAAAACCAACCACGTGTCCGCCAGCAGCTCATGGACAAACTGTGGCATCTCCACACAGCAGAGTAAGAGTCAGCGATGAGGACTGAGGTTCAACGTTTATAAATCTTAAGCATATTTTACGAGAAAAAAGCTGAACACAAAAAGTCATAGATTATGCGATGCCATTTATATAAAATATCCAGAAGAGGTAAACACACAGACACAGAAACTAGTGGTTGCCAGAGGTCAGAGGGCAGTGGGAAGCCAGCAACTCGTGAGTCGCGGAATTTCCTTTCGGAGTGGTGAGCGTGTTTGGAAACAAAGATGATGGTTGCACGGTATTGTGCACATACTAAATGTCAAGAACTGTAGTCTTTAAACAAGTTCATTTTATGTGCATTTCACCTCATTTAAAAACAAAGAAGGGGCGCCTGGGTGGCTCAGGCGTTAAGCGTCTGCCTCCGGCTCAGGTCATGATCCCAGGGTCCTGGGATCGAGCCCGCATCGGGCTCCCTGCTTGGCGGGAAGGCTGCTTCTTTCTCTCCCACTCCCCCTGCTTGTGTTCCCTCTCTCGCTGTCCCTGTCAAATAAATAAATCTTTATTAGAAAAGAAAAAAAGCAGGGGCGCCTGGGTGGCACAGCGGTTAAGCGTCTGCCTTCGGCTCAGGGCGTGATCCCGGCGTTGCAGGATCGAGCCCCACATCACTCCTCTGCTGGGAGCCTGCTTCTTCCTCTCCCACTCCCCCTGCTTGTGTTCCCTCTCTCGCTAGCTGTCTCTATCTCTGTCAAATAAATAAATAAAATCTTTAAAAAAAAAAAAAAGAAAAGAAAAAAAGCAAAGCAGCCCATGCTGCTCCACACCAAGGCTGTTCCGCACCGCCGGGGGCTTCCGGGCATGAGACTCCGGGAAGTACATTCCATCGAGGGTATTTGGACTTCTGAATTTTCATACTTGGTTGCAGCAGGGGGCACCTGCACCGCACTTCTGTCCGAGCTCTCCTGCTCTTGATGCTAAAGGTACCTTCTGGGTCCTGCCTCGACCACTGACCAGCATCTGGCGGCCCACAAAACCTTGGAGGGAGGAGGATGTCTGCCTGAGCCAAAAGGGCTTTTGCATCTGGGAACTTGGAGCTGCAAGTGTTTTCGTGTGCCCAGGTCACAGGGGGCACGATACCCCTCGGAGAGGTGCCCCCTCTGGCTCCGCACCCAGAGACAGGCCTCCAGTTCCTCCTACCTTCAAACTTTCAGCACCTTCAAGCCCCGAACAATTTCATCCCAGCCCTCACTGGGTGGGCGATCCCAGTACCACCACAACCGCACCAGCCAGCAGCCAGACGGGATACGGTCTTCTGCCTGAGGCACCCGGGGGGTACACCGGAGACACCACAGTGCCTTGGGCCCCTTGGGAGGTGATCACTGGCAGAGGCAGGGACACTGTTATGGGTTGAACTGTGTTCTACAAAAGTTCCTATGTCAAAGTCCTAATCCCCAACATCCCAGAATGAGACTGATACAGAAATATGGTCTGCGATCAAGTCTCCACTATGATTATGTTGGTAGATTTTGTTGGTATACACAAAACTGGGCAGAGACACACACACACAGGAAAAGTGCTGCGTGAAGACTGGAGCTCGCGGTCCCAAACCAAGGAAGTACCGGAACCTGGAGAAAGCTCCCCTTGAGCCTTCATGGCCATGACATCACCTACATTTCACACTTCTGGCCTCTAGGCCTGTGACACAGCACATCTGTTATTCTAGGCCACGTAGCTTGCGGGACTCTGTTACAGACCTTAGAGACCACTACAGGCACCTTCAGCCCTGTCCAGCAGTCTCCAGATCACCGACGGTGGGGGTGAAGGCAGGGCCCTTCACAGACCAAGGGCATTGCTGTGGTCACTTCTGGCCCTGTCTGGGAGGTCCGGCCACAGCTCTCAACCTCCCGGGGCCCACACAACCATGAAGACAAGCAGAGGCAGAGAAGTCGGCCTCCCCAGAGCTGGTCAGTGAACATTCTGCATTCCTGGAGCCTAGGAAGCCTTGGACACCTCGTGTGGGTCCTCTGTCACCCGTCAGTCATTTGAAGCAGCCACCAGATCCCTTTCCATCTCAGGACGGGAAGTGTCTCAACCCAGGAAGAGGACCCTCGGCCTGGTAGCAGCACCTCACCTATGTCCACTGGACCCAGGCTGGCCCATTAAGGAGGTGAGGGCAGAACCGTTTGTAGGGCCAACACGCCTCTTCTCAGAGGGGCCTGGGATCAAGTCAGCAGAGAGGGAAGTGGGCCTCAGGGTGGGAGCCGGGTGGCAGCACACAGAGGTGAGGCCACTCTCCCAGGCTTCAGCCACACAGGACGTCTGACCACCGCACAGGTGGCCCTCCATAGGAGCCTGAGTCTCAGTTGACAGTCAGCTCCAGAGACTTCAGTCCATTTGCCACAAAACGGACACGATCCAGCTGGCTGAGTCCATGCTCTGGAACTTTCAGGATCGAGCCTGGTGTCTGTAAAGGGAAGGGGAAGGAAGCTACCCAGGAGGTGGCTGCACAGCCGGCCAGGAGGCTCTTGTCTCAGGCCGTGACCACCTCACACATAGGGACCTCCCTGCGGCTCAGGAAAGGCCAAGACTGGGATGGGTCTGGAGCTCTGCACGTCTCCAGGGAAGGCCAGAGGGCGGCATCTTCCATCACGGCCCAGTGTTAATCCCTAACCCTCCCTACGGTGTTTACCAACTGTGGGGATATTTTACGCAAACTGTGAGTGACTGAGGGCAGGACGTGCTTCCCACGGCGACAGGTAAAGCACGCCGAGTGACAAATCACCACTCGGCTGACTGGTACACAAGGCTGAGGAGCGACTCTTCATGGCCGTGCACCTGGTGACTGCTGGTGCCATTCTGACGCCAGAACTAGGGTAGTAACGTGTTCGTGAGTTACGAAGACGCAAGCACAGCAGAGAAATGCACGAGTCAATAGAAAGCTTGATGAGGAACAGCTTGCACTACCGCTCAAAGTACACCAACACAGTAACTCTGCAGTGCAGAAGGTTGGCACCAAACACCCTGACAAAGTGACCAGGACGAGCACAGTCACGTGCTGTCTGGGGACAGGGTAAGAGCCTCGCTTCGCTCCGGGATATTCCTGCTTCAAAAAGGCATTTCCTGAATGACAAGGAGACTCCAACATGGCCATTCTGGGGGACATTCTACAGAATAACTGGCCTGAACCCTTCCAAAGTGTCAGAGTCGTTAAAGCCCAGGAGAAGACGGGGCCTGTTGTGGGCTGAGTGGCAACAAGACGGTCCAGGGACCCAGCACACACTATGTGATGGGATTCATGTCATTTAGGGTGTTGCTGGGACAACTGATGAGACTTTCACAGGGTCTGGGGGAAGGCGGTGAAGCACCAGCCCCACTTCCTGACTGACGACCGCAGCCGGGAAACGCAGAATTGCTTCTCTGAAGGAAACACATCCGCGGAGTACAGGCATCAGCTCAGGAACTCGCTCTCAAAAGCATGAAAGGAAAACACGTGTTCTGTTTCCAACGTTTTTAAGTTTGTGACTGTTTCACAATAAAGAAATATTTGACAACTAAAAGATTCCTGATTCCAGGGAATGGGACGCGAGTGAGCGCCCCTGCGAGGAAGCACCTTTCACAGCCGGGGCTTCTGCAACGCCACCGCGGCGATGAGGAAGGGATTTGGTGGTCCAGGTCTACAGAGCAAGGGGAGGGGGAGCCACTGTCTCAGCTCAAACGCACCCCGTTCAGGCAGCTCCCAGCGTCTTGCCATTCAAGCACCACACCCTAGATTCTCACTTCACTCCATCCCCTCGGCAACTACTATGCCGGCCTGCTCATTCCTGTCTACCCCACGCACCACTCAGCACACGACTGTCAACTGATACAGCGGGAAAGGCAAGCACCAGGGGCCTACCCCTGGACACGACCGTCCTGAGCGTCAAAATCACCCCTGCCAGAGAGGGCCATACACATCAGAAGTCACACTGCACACGGCCCCTGGGGCCCTGTGAGCTTGGCACCAGGGCAATACTCTTTTCCCACAACAACGCAGTCAGTAAAGGGCAAAGGGCAGAGAGGCCCACTGCGATGCTGCCTATAAAACAGACTCATTAGAAACGATCCCATCGACACGGTGCTGATGCATCGACCAGTCACACTCACACCATCAACGGCCAGCCAGAGACACAAAGGCAAAAGACCGACAGGGACAGGTGTCCAAGATGTGGTTAAGTGAGTAAAAGTGGAAAGTTCTGAACCTTGAACTGTAATTTAATTGAATAGAACTTTTACAAACACAATGAATTACAACCTTAGGGGAAAATGCACCCTGTCCCACCCTGCCTGAGCCATGCCACCCACACCGGCCTCTGTAGGAGCCCCCCACCCCCAAGACACAGAAATGTCAGAACACTGCCCATGCTGCACTCATCAGCCTAACTAGGTGAAGTCTGGCCTTGTCACAGGGCAGGGAGGGTAGACAGCAGTGCTATCTCCAGAAAGGCCTTCCCGGCCCAGAACCTGCCCAGGAGCTTGACTCCACAATCTCCCGTTGCCTGAGTGAAACAGACCCCTTGGGCTTCTGAGCTCAAGAGCGCTTCTCAAATGCTTCCTCTGATAAACTGAGCTGCCAACCAAACTATTCATACACGGCAGGGGGCTACGCAGCCTCAATGCTTCTCTCCGGAACCCCCAAGGAACTCTGGGGTCCTCTCTTCAGTCAGAATAAAGCTCTATGTAACATGTGTTGAAAGGCTAGACGTCCACACCTGCTCCCCTAGGGGCACTGGCTGGACACCCCAAAGGGACATCTCAACCCAGGCTGCCCCCAGAAAGCTCAAGCAGCATCCTGGCTCCCCAGAAGGCATCGCTGGAGGCCTGGCCATCGGGCCACTGCACCTGGAAAGCCAACACAGCATTACACACAGAAGTACCTTCTGCCTGACTCCACCTTCCCACCCCGGCACCCCTAACCCCGGGACCCACCCTCTCTGGACTCAGCAAGAAACACAAGCCCACGGCACCCACCTCCCAGGTCCCGTTCAACTGACGTCCAGCCTTGAGGCATCCCCGTCCCTTGTTACCTTTGCCTGGTTTATTCAGTCCAAAGGTATGACCTGAGGACCCGGGAGTTATGAGGGACACTCACAGTACCTGGTGGTAGGGTCTCACCTGGGTGGAAGGCAAGGGCTGGCTCAGGTCCACAGCAGAAACAGGGCTGGGGAAGGAGGGGCCCGGTGCCAACTCCAGGGGGCTGGAAAAGAGACGTCAGGACAAGCTCCACATCAAGGGGGCACCAGGTCACTGTCCACCCTGTGAGCAACATGACCTGACCGCTTTCTGCACACAGGCAGCCCTTCCAGGTGCGAGAGGCTCTTCAAGGAGAGTGTCCTCCCACGGGGCCCCTCCGGTGTGCAGGTTCTGGAGGGACCTGTGTGACACCTCAGGCAGCTGGCTTGGGTGAGGCAGACAGCACCTGAGAGGCTCACAGAAAGGGGCCAACAGACGGAAACCTGAAGAGGTCAAGAAGGGACAGGCCTGGGGTGTGAGGAGACAAGAGGCCATTACGATCAAACTGGGGCACCAGCAGGAACAGCAGGGAAGGTGAAAGCTGTAGCCACTCAGGACAACAGACTGGCAGTTCCCTAAAAAGGCAAACACACACCTACAGCCATTCCACTCCTAGGTGCTTTCGCACCCCAGAGACACGAACCCACACGCATCCAGGAATGCTCACATGAGCGACCCCAACCTGGGAGCTCAGGAATGCCTACCAACAGGTGACGGATCAGAACCCCATGGTCCAACCACATCAAGGCACAGAACTCACAAATAAAGAGGAACGCACTGCTGGAACACGCAGCAACAGGGGAAAATCCCAAAGGACTCAGAAAGGGCCAAAGAAACTAGACCCACCCCTCTCCACAAAATTCAAAACTTTTGGATTTCATTCACACGGAATTCTAGAAAATGCAGCCAAAGAAAGTAGATCCATAGTCCTGGGGGTGGCGGGGGTGGCACTGATCTACGTGACTCAGCACATGGAGGGTATGGAAGGTGCACCCAGGAAACTACCATTTGTACCGTCTAAACACGGTGCTTCACTGAATGCCAACAATGCCCAATGAATCACTGTTAGAGGAGGACTCGAGGTCATCACATCAGAGCAAGGATGATCTGGGCCATTGGAATGTAAGGGTGAGGTGGCCATGAGGGGACCTGGAGGTAGCCTTTGCTCCATCCAGGTTCCTGGTCATGAATGGAAAAGAGAGTCCACCTGCAAAGTCCACATTTTCTCCCCCTCTGGCTGTTTCAGCAAGCGGAACGTGTGACTTGAGGAACCGCTCCCCTTCTCTCTCACACGTTGCCCTGTAATTCTGCCCTCGATGGGCACCTGGCCTTCAGCTCCCAGACCGGGGAGACTATGAATGCTGTGGACCTAGTCCTGGCGGCCCCTATCGTAGATTCCCTGTCCACCAGAGGACCCCCGCCTTCTCACACTCCTCCAGACTCTCCTGGCCTATTGTCCTGGCCCCCACAGCTGGAGTCGGCAGCACCTGGGCTATTCACAGTCCTCTCAAGCACCTTTCAAGCTACAGTTTGAAATATACAATCAGGATCGTGATGCGGCTTAAAAACTCAGACCACCTCTGTCTGGGGAAAACAAAATGCCAAAAAGTGGCTTTGGGATCCAGGGTGATCTTGGGGAACAGGCAAAGTGTGAGCACTGCCAACAACACAGACACCCCATCTGCTCTGACACCGCTGGGTGTTCTTCTGTCTCCAGGAAAACCGACCTCTTCTGCTGGACGCAGGGTGGGGTTGATCATGTGTTTTCCAGAAACCCGTAAGAAAAGGACTCGATCTGCACATGTGAGGCAGCAAGTCTATAAACCCAGCAATACCCTGCCCATGGCTCTGCGTGGCTCACCTCTGGCTTAGGAGGAATTCGGGAGGCTGTGTCGCCAGGAAGCCGCCCGCCTGTTGTGCTGCCTGGCCACCGCTGGTGCCTGGACCTTCCTCCAGGTACATGCTCGGGGGGTTGCCAACAGGTGGGTCAGCGAATCCTACACAAAAACAAATTCCACAACCTGGTGCTGGGAGGACAGAACATGGCCCACACAGAGCACAACTGAGACCTCCACGGAGAGAAGCAGCATCCAGCCTGGCCAGCCCCAAGCCTCAGCCTCCCTTGCTCAGGAAGGAAGAGTCACAACTGTTCATCTCAACGGCCTTTTTAAGTCAAATTTTAAGGACTTCAAATTTTGCTTCATCCACCCAGACTTTATGCCAGCCCCCAGTGCCAAAGACTCAGCACCCAGACCAGCCCCCCACGCAGCACGGCAGTGTGAGAAGTTCTCCGTCTGTCTCATGCTGCCAGTTCATCAAAGGCTTGGCCATGTCCCTTCTCACCTTTCACCTCAGGCTTCACCAGGATTTCACAGAGATCCAAGGTATCGCTACCTTCCCTTGCCCCTCTCTCTACAGAAGACGTTACAGAGGAGATCCCTGTATACCTTTCACTCTTAGAGATAAGCCATGGTAGATCTGATCAGTTCTGGGTCGAAAACATTTCAGAGTGAAGGAAGGAAAGACGTCCACCAGGCGTCAGAATCCCTGACCTCGGACAAAGCAAAAGGCCAGCTGGGCCGGGCGCACATTGTCCTCCCTGCTGTCCGCCAGCCAGCGGCCTAATCTTAGACCAAAGGAACTCTCCTGACCATTCGGTACGTGATTCCACCTCCACTTTCTGCTGTTTCCTCTTTTCTGCAGAACTCTATAAATACTCTGAGATACGTTAAATACAATTTTAGTGCTAATTTGAGCATTTCTGGTTAAAATTTAAAAGATCACTGGGTTACATCTTCTTCCTTCAAGAGAAAGACAAGAAGCCAAAAGCCCAGAACAAAGGGAGAGTTAGGGGAGGGGTGATTAGTGGGAGAGAAATGTCCCTAGGTCTGCAGACCCAGGACACAAGTACAGTCCTATGTTGGTAGGGCATATGAACGGAAGGTGGGGTATAGGTCAGGTCCTGAGAATCTTAAGGCGGGAGGCTGGGAGGGAGGGAGCAGTAAGGGACAGAGGGTGACATCCTGGTGCTCAGGCAGTCAGTCGGCAGGGAGGCTCACCAATTCCTACAGAATGTCACCCCTCACATGTGCTGGACCTGGTGTGAAGACCAGCTCCCCTTGTCCCCGTGTGAAGTTGGCCAGGGACCGCCCCACTCCAGCCTTGTTGGAAATATGGACAGGCAAACGTAGGTCTCTGACAGTGGAAAAAAAACATGGACAAATGAAAGACCAATATGATCAAACTGAAAAGCTGTCTGCAGAGCAGTGAGTCTCGCAGGCTCTCCCTCTTTCTGACCCCTCATCCTTCTCTGTTCAAGGAAGGGCCAGAATCCACAGCCCCAATATTCCCGCCTTCAGACAACAAAGCATACTTTTTGAAACTCCTACTGAGAATACTCAAAAAAAAAAAAAGATACGGCATCTATAAAAAGTAACACAATCTGTAACAAAAGGAAAATTCAAATTAAAAAAACAGCCTGGAATTCTCTTAAAGCATAACTGTCAAAGTGGAATTTTGAAAGACAAACTTTAACACCCCCAAAGCACATACAATGAAAAAGAAGACAAACATAAGAAAAAGGTAAGCATCTGGGGAGACCAGCCCAGGATTTCCAAAATCATCATAAGATTTGTGCTCTAAAGAGAACGAAGAACATGGAGAGGGAAATTATCAAGGACCGTTATCCAAAAACTACCCAGACCTTAGGGGAGACATTGTTATCTTCTTCAAATTGAAAGGGTTAACAGAAAAGTGAATTAAAGAGACTCACACCTAGGACCATTATTGTGAAATTTCAGAACACCCAGACTCAAAGCAGACAAACAAAACAAAAAAATACTCCAAGAAAGGAACAATATGCGATCTGCAAAGAAGCCAACAGGATGCCATCAACATCAGATGCTACAGTGATACGAATTTATCTGCAAATATCTAAGGAAGAATATTTAAACTCAAAATTCTGTCCCTGCCAAATTGTTCATCAAATGTGACGGCAGGTTAAGGACAATTTCACAGCACATAAGGACTCAAAAAATTTATCTCACAAGCCCCCTTTCTTGCACTGTTAAGTGAAGATGTTCTCAAACATAACAAAGTCAATGAAGACAGCAGAAGACCCGCAATTCAGGAAACACTGACCCAAACCAGAGAGGCAATGACGGGAGCGATCTTGGGGTGCTGACTCCGCACCTGGTCTAGGGAAACATCACCTGGGTGGAAATGGGAAGGAGGGCTCCCAGCCACCAGTCTTTAGAGGAGACACCTGGAAAACTGGAAGAAGTTACCGATGTGATAAAATCAGGTAATATAAGAAAGAAGGAAGACAACTGGAAATCCCAAGAAAGTAAAGATATAACTGCAGAAAACTAAGAAATTTAGGTGACGGGCGAATCGATGCTGCCAGTGTCCTTACAAGGGAACATGTCACAAGATGCTTTTGTATTTGGTAGACAAATATATACCTAAATACATATTCTTCAGAGGAAGTTACAGCCCCCACAATAACGAAGCTGAAACTGAGGAAATGATACTTCAGTCATGAGATGCGCTTAGCTGTCCTCTGTTGCAGCAAGTGGTGACAGGAGTGTGAGTGCAGGGGCGGCAGTGGTCTCGTTTCAACTCCTTCCTCACTGTCTTACTTTTAGTCATACGCACGTTTTACTTTGCAAACTAGAAAGTGGAGACTGCTGACCCTTCCCACGCTCCTTCAAATGAGACCCAAGTAGCTGTGGTACCTTGTGCAGAAGAGCATGGTCTGTCTGGAATGGACCCACCTGTGGAGCTGGGCTCACTGAGGGCAGTGATGGACACGGCCACAGCGGCATCTGCAGGGCGCATCATGAGGTCCAGCCCGTGGCCACGGACCAGCTGCCCAGTCTGGAAGGAAACTTCCTTGGAGGATGCCAGTGCAAGGGACATCAGCCACGACTCAGGGGCAGCCATAGAAGGGTCCAGCATGTCATTGCCAGCAGTCAGAGGACAGAGGCCAGGGCCTGGGCAGATGTGGGGGAGAGTGGCAGGACTATGGCCAGGCCCCTCCTGGTACATCTCACCACCCTGCAGAGACCTGGGAAAGACAGCAAACACCATCCCCTGGAGGGCAGAGACTCCCTCAGGCCAGGGCAGAGGGGCCTGGGAGGACACTCCAGCCCCATTTGGGAATCCAGGTTCCTGACTCAACTCAGCCACTGACGGCTGTGGGGCCCACCACATCCCTAATCACATCGCTTTCACCCGCGGCTCCCAGGGTTCCAGAACACTAAAAAAAATAATAATAATACTATTACTGGAAACCTAAGACACTTGGGCAGTTCATTTAAGAGGACCTTCAATGAAGCATTGTTCCCCAACACTAAAAGCAGAAAATGATTAGGAAGACCTTAACAGTGGTGTGAATGATGATGGCTGATCTTACAGGAATATTAGGCAACAACTGATAATAATTTAAAGACTCGTTACTGCACCCTCGCTGTGTCTCAGATGGTGCTCCTGGGCTTCTGTGACCCCCCCACCCCTGTCATTTCTGCAACAACCTGCCTTGTATGCCCTCCCCATCTCGAAGATGAGAAAAGCACAGCACTTGGAGCTCACGACAACCTGCCTACATTCACACACCTGGGCAGTGCCGGCCTGCATGGGAAGGGCCAGGCACAGGGAGTATCATGAGAGATGCTGAGGTCACAGTGGTAAATGGAAAAAGCGTCCACATCTTGATGGTTACACAAGGGGGGAACCTGGCCCCTCCCTCAGACCTAGTCCTGCTGATGGTCGGCACTTTCCTTATCCTTACATCAGGTTCATGCCTCATTCCAGGTGAGGGAATGTCCTTGGACAGTGCCTAGTGGATACTCAGGAACTCAAGAAATGTTAGCTGTTACCGACTCAATCACATAGAAACAATACAAAACACCAGAAACAAAAAAGACAGAATAGCTGGGGTTTGGCTATAGAAAGTAAGCTTGCATGTGTTTCTTTCCAACTCTGTTTTCCCCATTCTCCAATATATCCATGAAGTCAGGCTGTGAGCCGGGCTCCGGGCAGCAAGTGCGGGGTCCCTGACGGGGACTCCTTACCAGGGGCTTCCCCACCCCAGAGTCACAGAGGTCTCTGTTCTCAGCAATCACTGACCTGGTCCCACTGTCAGCTCCAACATTCACATGTGGCCTCATCACCCACCCAGGATGGGGAAACCGAATAGGGTGATGGTCTCACAGGCTGCGGGGACGGCAGTACCTGGCAGGCAGTGGCTTCGGCAGAGTCTCATCTCCAGAAAAGTCTGGGGCCAGGGCCAGCGACTCCCACGGTCCCTGAGTGGTCTCCCTGGACTGTGCAGGCCCATCTTCCTCCCGTCCTGCTGAAAGCCGAACAGACAGCGGGGAGGCTTGCTGGCGCTCTGAGCCCCAGCCTCCTTCCCTGCAGGTTAGCAGCAGCCCTGCTGGCTGGAAGAGGGTGTTACTAGTTGTAGTTACTTGTAGCTACTACTTGTAACTAGTAGTGCTTGTAGTTACTACTACAAGATCCTTTGTCCCTTAAATGTCTTGTCGGAACCCCTAAGTCCTGGCGGCTGGCTCGCTCCCTGTCTGCTCATGGCCTCCTGCCCGGGACACACAGTAACCTCTAAACGCGAGACAGCCGCTGCAGCCTCTCTTGGGCCCATCCCGAGCCCCCACCACCGGCCGTGCGCTGCAGGGATCTCGCTCCCAAGAGGACGTCCTGCGCGTGCAGACTGGGAGGGCAGGGGCCGTCCCTACAACGCAGGGCCTCCAGCTCGGCCTCGGCCTCGGCCTCGCCCGAGGGGCCGGGCGTCGGGAAGAATCCCCAGTCGCACGCAGGGTGGGGCCCTCGCAGCCACTCACCTGGCCGCGGAGGCCTGTGCACGCCCCCAGGGCCGGGGCGGGGGTGGCCGGCGGGCTGCGGGGGGCCCGGGGCCCTCTCCCTCGCGCCGGGGTCCTCCGCCGTGTCGTCCGGGGCCGGCGGACGGCGTTCAAGGGCCCTCTGGCGCCGCCGGTAATTGGCGAACCAGTTGTACACTTGCTCTGCGCTCAGGCTCGTCTCCAAGGCCAGGTTCTCCTGCCCCAAAACAGCACAGCCTCGAGCGCCGCCCGGGCGCCGCGGCCCCGCCGACGCACCCCGCGCACGGGAGGGCCCGGAAGCGCAACGGCCTGCGACCGACGTACGGGACACGGCGCGGCGGCCGTCCGAGGGCCGCGGGCCCGCGAGCGGCTGAACCCAGCGAGCAGAGCCGCCCGGGATCGCCGGCAAAGCGCTGCCGATTCGGCAGCGAACGTGGCGGAGGGAGCTGACGCCAGGGGCGCCCTCTGGGTTGGACCAGCCACCACCCGGGAAAGTCCTGCTGACTGGATGAGGGCGACACGTGGGAGGAGCTAACACGGGAGCGCTCTGCCGATTGGACAGGGAACGTGCCGGATGGAGCCGACGCGAGGAGCGCCCTCTGGGTTGGACAAGCCTCCACCCGGGAAAGTCCTGCTGACTGGATGAGGGCAATACGTGGGCGGAGCTAACACGGGAGCGCTCTGCCGATTGGACAGAGCAGAGAAGCGGGCGCAGAGAACGGGCCCCGACTTAGGAACGGGAGAAAACCACCCCCCTCGGTTCGCGTCTCGCGGGTTCCCGCGCAGCCTCACCCCGCTCGGGGCTGCGCTGGAGGGCGTCCCCCGGCCTCAGCAGGTTCTGAGCTCTGCAAATCCCCCGCCCTGGTACCCCGTGCCTGGCCGCGTGGGGACAGATGGCCCGCCGCGTGCGCAGGATCAGGGGCTGCTGCCCGCAGGGACGCTCAGGCAGGCGGCAGCCGCCCGCGCCCTGGCGGAGGGGAGGGGAGGGGAGGGCCGGGTGGGGTCGCCTGCGGTCGGGGGCGGCTCGGGGGGGGGCGGCCCGGCCTCCGCGTGCCCAGCTCTTACCCGGTCGGCCTTGCTGGGGTTGGCGCTCACGCCGGAGGCGAAGTCGTGCAGCTTCCGGCGGACGTCTCTGGGGAAGTTCCGGCTCTTGAGGCCGTCGGGGCAGAGCGAGCGCGGCGGCGGGTTCCTGCGGAAGCGCAGCGAGGACGCGGTCGCAGATGCCGCCCGGGCGCCACCCCCTGAAGCGCGTTCTCACCCGCACGCCCCTAGGGCGGCGCCAGAGCGGACCGCTGCCCCAGCTGCTGGAGGCGGTGACGCAGCTCACGTTCCCGGGCACGCGCAGGGCTGTTCCCGACAGGAAACGGCGGTACAGGGAAAATCGGTCCCCGCAGGGACGCCAACCGAACAGATGGCCGTGGGGGTCACACAGCATCCCACCTGGAGCTCCACGCTGCACTCCCCAGTCTCCCCGCAGGCCCCGCTTCTGTGCATCTCGCGGAGAAACCTCTCGCTGAGCTTATTACCTCCTCCGACACGTCTGGCCCGTCGGCTGACCGCGCACACCCGCCCTGACACAAGCTGACTCCCGAGAGCGTCCTGCCTCTGCTCCCGTACCAGCCCCCCCAGGGGACACCGCCGCCTCGGGTGTCGGACCAGCCGTGGCTCTAACTCCGGCAGCACCCCTTCCACCTGCCCGCATGCAGGCCTCTCCGCCACGGCTCCGAAGAGCTCGGGGCACCCCACGCAAACAGAGAACAAAGGTGGCACGTCCTCTACTGAGCACATCCTCGGTCCAGCTCCCCCGCCCTGAACTAGGCATCTACTCTGTGTCCTCTCTCCTGTCCCTTGTCCACACCCCGTGTCAGCGCCAGGGGAACAGGGCCCAGGCGACTATGCCCAGCAACTCCCACAGCACCCAGCGGTCAGGGGCCTGCTCACAAACGCTGCGTGTCCGCGAGTCACGCACTTACAGGCCATTAGCAACTAGATGGAGGGACGTGACTCCACTCCCAAAGACCCCAAGGCTGATGAGCTGCTGGGCTCTGAGACATCTCATTCTTTGGCAGGCACCAGGAAAAGACATTCCCTCTGATCCGGAAGGAACCACCTCTTCTTCCAGTAACCACGCCCCATGGCTCCAGAATCCCACCCCTCGGGCTGCCGGGAGCCCAGAGCGAGATCTACAGCCCTTTCCAGTCAGTGGGCAACAGCCAAGGTGGAGCACAAAGGCCCAACAGTCCCCGTGTCTAGCCTGGAGTCCCGGCTTTGTACCTCTCTCTCCTGTGTAACCCTGGGCAAGTCCTGACATTTCTGTGCCTCAGTTTCCTCATCCATAAGTGGTGATGAAGGAACAACAATAATTAGCAGTTGTACTGTTTGCTTCGTGCTGATAATGGCCATGTGGTAAGTACTATTAATGTGGACCCAGCCTCTCTCCTGTGCCAGGCAGTCTTCTGAGCACCACATACATCTCGTCTGATGCTGACATCACTCTCATCTTGCCCTCTCTGTAAAAGGCCCCTGGGCTGGTGCTGCAGACCCAGGCCCATGGGAGTCAGAGGACCAAAGGCACGTGTGCTGGGCATCTCCCAAGGGAGGAGAAAACAAGAGGAAGAGAGGGAGGTCAGGATGTCCACCTGCTGCCCCCTTCGCTGTACAGCCCTCACTGGAAGGCCGCGGCCCCTCTTCCTCGCACTGCAGGCTAGGTAGGCATGCACCCCGTCCGGCTGGGTGGGTGGAGGCTGCGGCTCAGTGCCTGACACCCTGGCTGATACACAGCCTGTTACCTTTTCACTGTTACTGGTTCTTCTGACTTTCCCTACATTCATCCCCCGTCTCTGCTTCCCCGCAGCCCCTCTGTGGATTGAGACAGCACATCCCTCGGGAGTCCTAGGGAGCACACACAAATAAAGGCGAGCGGTGTACCTCTTTCTGCAGCGGAACTTCTGGACTGGGGTTAGCACGGCCACGCCCAGCCGCTTCATGACCAGACGGTAGTGAATGTCGTTCCAGAGCTGCACCAGCTCCTGGCTGCCTCCGGGCACCTGGCAACCCTGCCGAGAAAACCCTGATGAGACCCGGCCACCCTTGCCCATCCTGCAGCGCTGCCCTCCAACCCGACCTGACCCTCGGGAGGAGCTGCTGGCTGGGGTGCCGGGCAGTGAGGGCATGAGCCGCAGGGCCAGCACCCCAGTCCCGTCAGCCCTTCACCCCTCCCACAAAGCAGCTCTCAGTCACTCCTTCCAGGAGAGGGGCAGGAGGCAAGGGGAAGGTAAATGACAAGCCTGGGGCCGTACAACACGCAAGAGGCAGAGCCACAGAGCCACGGATTTGAGGGTTCAAGTTCTGACCCACATCTTGCATGAAAGACCTTTCTCCCCCACCCAGCAGGGCTGCCGCCTTCAGGGCTCAGTGAGTGCATTTTGAGCCAAGAGGGATGAAGGGGTTCTGGTCTGTGCCCACCACATTCACCAGTCCAGTGCAGCCTGTCCACACAACCGGAGTCCGGAGATGGCCAAGGATGCCTGGTGCTGGCCTCCCCAACACAGCCCCTGCGGTCAGCGTGTGGGTCCCACATTCAGCTCCAACGTTCTCAGGATCACTTGGTAAGCAAGGTGCCGACAATCATTCAGCCTTCTCTCCACAGTAACAGAAGACCCCCATTTTGCGAGGCTGGGACTTGCAGTCTGCTGCCAGAATGCTGGCATCAGCCTAAGGCACAGTCGTCAGGGAACCCACAGGGAGCCTTGCCAGCTGCAGGGCGTGGCCCTGGGCAGGCAGTGCCTATTCTTGGTGTGGTGTCCTATCATCTCTCTCAGGTCTCCCCTACACGTCAGCTCCTCAGAGATGCTTACGGACTGTCCAGACTGACTTTATAATCCCTCTCCTGGGAGCACTTCATCCCTGAGTGCCTCAACAGAGATTACAACTCCGTGTCTTCCCTTGTGTGTTTACTTTGACAGATTTGAAAAGCTGAGCCCGTCTGACTCACAGGTGTTATGTTAGGTGTCGTGGATCCTGTCCTAAGCACAACAGAGGTGGCCCCTCCCTCAAGGGCCTGCAGTGCAGCAAAAGAACGGAGGAAGGAGCCACAGGGTGAACAAGACTTTACACTGGAGAATAAAGGGGGCACTGCCCAGACAGGGTGACATTTACAGCAGAAGCTGAGAAGAAAGAAAGGCACCAGCCGCAGAGAGAGCCGGGCTCCGGCCTCTGGCAGAGGGAGCAGCACGTGCTGAGGTCCTAAGACGGGGAAACATCTTGGGAGTAACAGCAAGGAAGCAGCATGGCGACTGTGAGGAGAGCAGGGAGAGTCTGACGGAGAGACTAGAGAGCACGCAAGCTCAGATGACGGGCTCAGGGGCACACCATGGCCCACCTGTTGTTTGCCAACTCTGGCTGCCCCGTGAAGAACAAATCAAGGGGACAGGACGGGACTACACAGCCTGTGGGGAAGGGAGTGGAAACTGAAAGAACTGAGTATCTCGGGGCGCCTTGGTGGCTCAGTTGGTGAAGTGTCTACCTAGGGCTCAGGTCATGATCCTGGAGTCCTGGGATCGAGTCCCACGTCAGGCTCCCTGCTCACTAGGGTGTCTGCTTCTCCCTCTCCCTCTGCTCCTCCCCCCGCTCATGCTCTCTCTCAAATAAATAAATAAAAATCTTTTAAATAAATCTTTAAAAAAAAAAGAACTAAGTATCTCGAAGGTAAACTCAAAATGAATTATGCATGAACTGTATGATGGGGTGAAAGAGGAAAAAACAGGCCCTCAAATCCCTGATTTGAAATCCTTTGAGCCAGACGTATTTTGGAATTCAGAATTTCTCCGATTTTAGGATGTGATGCAGGCATGTCCTATGTAGTGTGCACTGCCCCCGTGTCATCTGGGGCAGGCAGCATGCTGTAATCGAACACAGCAGTATTTAAGTAGCAGAATGCACAACGGTCACAGGAGGTGACTAACGACCATAATGGCTTCACGTCACACAGGTCAGGTCACGTCAGTGCCAAATGAGTTGTGCATCCAAGTACTACCAGATGAGGGACAAAGATAATTTTGGTTTGCATTCTCAATTACAGGCATGCAGCTAAGGGACTGAGGTCCTGCGTCTGCCCGCCTGTCTTACTGACTGGGATCCCAACTCTCCAAGCCAGGACCACCAGTCAGTACGGATCTCCTACATGGGTAGTTTGGCCTCGGACGACGAAGGCAGTTAGAACTCCGTGGAGAGTGGACTACCCTGGTGGGTTTACAGAACGTCTCCCCCGGGTCTTGCCGACTTCTGGGAGTTTCTGGTGTGTCTGCGACGGTGGGGGCTGTAGCTCTCTGCAGTCCTCACAGACTGGTCCTACCTCCAGCAGCCGGCAGGCGGCCTGGTGCTGCTCCTGCTGGGCCAGCACTCGGGCACACACGAGGGCCACGTCCGCGTTGTCCAGGAGGTGCAGGCGGAGCGGGCTGTCCAACACGGCGCTGACCAAGGGCCGCGCCCGGGCTGGGTCATCCTGGAGGTCCCGGCACAGCCTGCCTGCGAGAGTCACCAGCTCTCCCGAGGGTGGTCCGCGGCCCCCAGTCTCCCTCAGCAGCCTCAGGAAGCTCTGCATCCCGTGTCAGGCTCGGCCCCTGCAAGCAGGACAACAGTCACGGCGACGGCCCGCGCTGCCCACCGGCTGACTGCACGTCAGGCCACAGCTCTGCAAGGCCCCTCGCGCCACAGGCGTTTGTCACATGCTGGTAGGCGCTCGGCAGACACCGACGCCTGCTACGACTTCCCCTTTCAGTCCTCGTTTGTGTGGTGGGTGCTCTCACGGCACGGCTTCTTCTCAGTCCTGCCACCCTTTCGTCTGCGCCCCATCCACAGGCCCCACCCGGGTCCTCCATGTCTCCTCTCTCCGTTCCCCCCCCCCAGTCGTACACACACAAGGCAACTTCGTCGTGCTTCACTCCTCCTCAGGGCTCGGGCAGGGCAGGGACCCTGTGCGCCGGGGTCATCAGACTTCCCCGGCATCCGCCCCATGGATGCCAAGGCCTCTGAGAGCAGCAGGGGCTTGGCCGACACTGCTTACGTTCCTACAGACAGGAGCCCGGGGACTAGCACCACCTGCTTCTGACTACTGTGATTTTGAAGGAAAAAAGGGCCAAACATTTAAAAAACACAAAATTGGAAGGATTGCCCTGATCCCACGCTTTTAAAAAGTATATACAAAGGGATGAACATTTGCGGGGCCTCCCTGTGCCTGGGCCCTCTACTCGGCACTGCCCCCCCGCAACACTCGCACACACACGGAGGTAAGCTATGGCAATTGGAATTGAAGGCTTTATGAATTTTTCTTTTTTTTTTAAATAAAAATCTACATCAGTTTTTACCAAAAGAGAGGTTGCTTATGCCATTCCTCAATCTGGCCACTACTCAGGCGCATTCCCCAGCCCAGAGCAATGGTCCTGCAGCGAGCCCCAGACAGGAGGCGCCAGACTAGCTGCAACAGCCGTCCCCCCGCCCCCACTCGGGAGCACGAGAACCCGAACGCCTCTCGGTCACGATTACTCTTACTTCTAGAGAGCGCACCCGCGGAAGCGAGCTTGGAGGGCGGCGCCGCACGGCACTGTGCTTCGTAGATGCTACCAACTGCTTTCCACAAAGGCGGTAAGAATCCGCGTGCCCAGAGCTGCAGGGCGGAGGCCTGTGCGCGCTCCCCGGAGGACCGTCTGGCCTCAGTTGCCAGTTCTTTCCGCCCTGCACCGCCTCTCGGGTCCTCCTCAGCGCCTGGGGCCGTCCACCAGGGGGAAGCGCTCCCGTCTACGCCGCTGCTTCCGACCTTTAGCGCACTTCGCTAGATCCTAACTCCGTGCCCAGAATTTCTCCCCATCACGTGGTCAGGAGGCCCCAGACCCCGCGTCCCTCGAGGGAGCCAAGGCTGCAGGGCTTCGGCGGGGGCGGGAGGGGGAGGGCTTCTCGTGGGACCCCGGGTTCTTCCAGCGCAAACCCCTCCCCGCCCCCAGCGCTGGCTCTAGGACGAGAGGCCTGTCGCAGGCTACGAGCCAGGCTCCTACAGGCCGGACCTCGGAGTTCAAGAACGAAGTGGCCTCTGGGGGGGGGGGTACCCAGGACACGGAGGGGCCCAGGACCCTGGCACGGATGGAGGAGACCTGGGAGAGGGTGGCTGTGCCGGGCGCCCTGCCCTGGGCACCCCCTGCCTGGCTTGGCCCGCCTGCCCTCCAGTACCTCTCGGGGCGCGCTGCTCCCCGCCAAAGGCCGAAATTCCTGCCCAGCGGCCCCCGCCCACTGGCTCGCCGCGCCCCGCTTCCGCGCTGGCCGCACGTGCTCTGCCTGCACCTCCGGGGAGGAGGCGCCCGGCGGCGCGGAAGGCGCAGTCGCTACAAAGTATCGAGGCCGCGGCCAATCGGGCGACAGTTCCGCCCGACGCCCCGGGCCTCTGGGCCTGCGCCCGGGAGTACCCCGTGCAGAGAAGGTCCGCCTGGGTTTGCGCGGGTTCTGGGGAGGCGGAGAAGTTCTTGGGGGTCCCGGAGTAACCGGGAGTTTCGAGGGGTTCGGAGGCGTAGTCGAGCCTGGCTCTGCGTGTCCTCAAGCCCAGGAAGGAGTGGGGCCAGGGTCTGGGGGGTCGTAGGCTGCGGAGAGAGTCTGGAGGAGAAAGCGCCACGACCCTCGTGCCCGCGGGGGCAGGAGAAAGCTGTGACCTTTGACTGACCCGACGCCATACGCCAGGGTGCACAGGGGAGCCAGAGCCCAGCCGAGGTCGCAGTTCCTGGGCCAGACGTCCCCCTCCCGCGCTGAGATGCACACCCCCACCCTGGCCCAGGCGAGAGGAGGGCGCCTTTCAAATCCAGAACCGCCCCCCCCAGACGGGGTCGGAACAGAGGTGCGCGCACCTGCACGCGCACACACACACACACACCCCAGCGAGGCCACCCGGGACAGCTCGGGCCGACCTCCACGCGATCCTGAGCGCGTGTCCAACCCAGAGATCTGCTGAGCTATGATGGCCCCTGGGCAGGTCCCAGGCTCTCCCAGACCTGGGTCAAAAGATGGGTGGAAATCACTACACTGCCCAGGTCCCGGCTTGGACGCGGTCTAGCCTCTGCCCAGGGGTGTTTAAGCTGTGGGTTCTTTCACACAAGCTCCACAATGAGGTCCAGGATGACTTCGAGCTGGTTTTTACAGGTGGTCAAGGTCTTATTGGAAAGATTCTCTGACGCCAAACCTTATCTATTTAAGCTTATGCAAAAGACATGCGCAGAAAGATCAACATTTCATCGTTTGTCCATGTGCAAATCTGGAAACAATCCAAGTGTCTGGTGAAAGATTTGCTAAAACAAAAAAATCACACTTCACAAAGAGGACAGGCTCCTGGAAGGTTATTTGTAATTATGCTTCGGAGGAATGCTGACCTGCCCATGATCGTGACACATTGTACAATAAAAATGCCGCATAACAAGACAGTTTGATTTGAGCCTGTTTGAAAAGTACAAACGTAAAATGATATATGCCACATTGTTAAACCCTGGTTGAACCTAGGTGATAGAATTGTTTTACTTCATTACTTTTATTGGGCATTTTAATTTTCTTCTTTTTGCCTATGCATGTTTTCTACCTTTTCTAAACAGAGGATTCTGTTTTTAGGGTTCTTTTCAAGGAGTGGAAAGGGAAGACAACAGGGTTGTAGGAGGGGCAGTCCTGAAGGACCAAGTACAGATGACCCTTGAACAAGGTGGCTTAGAACTGCATGGGGTCCAAGGTGCCTGGGTGGCTCAGTCCCTGAAGCGTTTGCCTTCGCGCAGGTCGTGAGCAGGGAGCTGAGCAGGCAGCCCTCTTCTCCCTCTCCCTCTGCCTGCCCCATTCCCCTGCTCCTGCTCTTTCTCATTCTCTCTCTGTCAAATGGATAAATAAAAATCTAAAAAAAAAGAACTGCATGGGTCCCCTTATACCTGGATTTTTAAAAATAAATACAGTACCTTAAATATATTTTCTCTTCCTTACGATTTTAATAACATTTTCCCCTCTAGCTTAGTTTATTGTAAGAATACAATATAAAATACATGTAACATATAAAATATGTTAACTATGTTATCAGTGAGGCTTCTGGTCAACAGTAGCCTATCAGTAGTTAAGATTTTGGGGAATCAAAAAATTATACATGGCTTTTGAACTGCACGGGGTTGGCATCCCTAACTTCTGCGTGTTCAAGAGTCAACTGTAGAGTGAGGCTCAGCAGCCCAAACGTGGGTGAACACGGAGGAAGTGAGAATGCTTCACAGCGAAATCTGTTAATGCAGTCGTAGGCTTTCTCTAGGACACACGAGATGCTCAATCAAAATATTCCTGATTGCTCTCCGGTGAACTGAAAAACTCAGTGGAACCTAAAATGTAAAGTACTGGTGATGGGTAGTAAGGAGGGCACGTATTGTGTGGTGCCCTGGGTGTTATATGCAAGTCATGAATCATGGAACTTTACATCAAAAACTAGGGGTGTACTGTATGGTGACTAACATAATAAAAAATTATTATAAAAAATAAGAATATAAAATGTAAAAGTATCTACATTATTAAATCCAAGCGTAATTCAACAAATTATATGATCCTAATTCACTAATATATCAGTTGATTTTTTCGGTTGCCATTTACTGAACACTCAGTATGTCCCAAGTAAGATGTTATTTGAACCTCCTACCCCCACACCTGAGCTTAGATTATGTTTCCTTGTTACCGGTGAGTTTTAAAACACTTTCCAGAGGTCCTCTGGCCTTTTACCTGTCAAACAAGGAAGGCTACATTCTTAACTTCAGCACATAACTATTTCTAAATTTTCTAAATTGGGACAAACTTCATAAGCCTCACTCTGAGTAGAGGCTTGATCTTGCAACAAAAGGTAACTGACCCGTGCTCGTTGTAAATAAAGGCTCCTCTTTCCTGTTCTCCCATGCTCTCGAATATAGATACAATCATCAGTACATAATACATTCTAAAGCACACTTACCTGCTGTTTCCAGATTTTCTGTTCTCTCCAGGACCCAGACTACCTGGGGTGGACTCCCAGTTCGATTCCTTGACTACTATATGACTTTGGCCAAGTTATTCTCTCTGTACCTTCTTTCATTTTTCGTAATAAGGGTATAATAACAGAACCTTTCATGGGATTGAGATAATTAGTCAATACTTAAAAGGGATCCAAAGGACTGGCCTCCCACAGCTACAAAATGCCATACTACGCAAACAGACACGCCACAAATCTGACAAATCTCCCAAGAGGCTCTTACCCTGGGGCCATCAAGGACGGTTCATGGGGGCAGTGAGAATGGACATGAATTCCCTCAGAGGAACCCATGGTGATGAAGGTAATTCCCTGGAAGGAAGAGGGGTTCAGGGTAAAACAGTGGTTCTTAAGAGGCTGATCTAGATTGCCTCCCAGCCTTCTGTGGATCAGGGATTTTAAAAATGTATTCACCTAATTGGGGGAAAGTATAAGAATCATCAGAAACTCCCTCCCCCCAAGTTTGTTTATTTTTAGTAATCCCTATATCCAATGTGGGGATCAAAACCATGACCCCAAGATCAACAGTCATATGTTCCTCCAACTGAGCTGGTGAGGTGCCCCCACCAGGTTTTTCTAAAAAGTAAACATAATATGAAGGCTACCTTACCAGATTTTAAATGTGTTAAAAATAGTGCACAAATCAGTTTTTGATGTAGCGTTCAATGCTTCATTCGTTGCATTCTAAGCTTCAGGGTCCTCTGCTGTGAAACGTAGATGTCAACCTCACAGGACTGGTCTGAAGAGTAAATGTGACAATAAATTTGAGAACATTTTGTCAGTGCTATTAAAAAAAGTAGTGTACATAAGAAACAAAACGATGACGATGAGGAAGACAGCACTTTTGGAGTGCTGACTGGTGCTGACCGGTTAGCTCGATCACAGGACTGTCGGGAGCCTGGCAAAGAGACCGCTGACAGAGAAAGCCAGGCGGGATCTAACGTCCCGGGTAAAGTTCTGTGAAGGACTAAGGAACACAAACAAGAGCCTGAGGTGGTTCAGCCAGCCTTTCTCTCCTGGAAGGAGGCAGGTGTGGATGGGGGCAGCGAACAGGAAAACAGCACCTTCCATTTAAAGCACTCTCCCAGAGGCCGTGAGAAGTGGCTCCCGTTTTTGCTGTGACAGCAGCAGCTCAGACTAACAGCTGCACTAGAGGGCTGAACCCTTTTCTTCTACAAGCTCAACGCGTCTGACGAGCTGCACTTCCAGCTGAACACCTTCCAGTGGGTCAGAGCGCTGCAGGTCCTCTTCCGGGGCACGGTCCGGCAGCGCCAACACCAGGGCATGCCTCCGAGCTCGCTTCCTCGTGTTTCCAGCTTCCGCACGTTGACTCGGCAGCTGGGGACCCACACCCCCTGCAGTCTAGAGCTATGAAGGTGCAGGCTGTGTGACAGGTACTTCGTCCTCCCAATAAGGCTAGGACTGGGGTGAGGCAAGGAAGCGTATACAAACACCGTAATCAAGATAAACAGTATTGTAGTGCAAGATGTTCAAAAATACAAATTACCACCAGAGAATCCACAATGAACAAACAACAAAATTGTTCAAAAAGACGAGATGAGCATTAATCAGTTTTCCTCGTGCCTCAGGCTCAGGGGTGGTTAGGCAGTGGTCTCTGCTCCAACGAGACCCCTTCACCTGCGAGGCGACAGACCTTCCAGGCCGTGGGGCGGGGGGCGGGGGCAGAGACTGAGAGTGCCATTCCTAGTTCCTGAGCAGATGGCACCTTCCTCAGGAGTCTGTGAGGAGGGTATTTCACTGTGGTGTCGAATTCTGAGGTTTCATTACATGACAACTTCTTTATCCATTCAACGGCTGGAACTTTGAACTGTTGGCAGTTCATCTATCATCAGTGAAAATGCCATGAATATTCTTGTGACATTTTGGAGTGAGCACATGCGTTCGCTGCTCTTGGGTAAACAGCGAGGAGAGGAAACGCAGAGTTCTAGTCATATGTGCAGCTCATGAAGCTGCCAGCTTTCACAACCGTGTCAATACCTCCTTGCCTTAGAGCTTGACTGAGCCTTGGGTTACTGAAGACTCTCTGCTTTCCAATTCTTATGATTTCCAAGCTGCCAGAGATGTTTCAGCGTGGCTTGTCGTCTCTGGCTCCTCCGAGGACAGTACCCCAGCCCTCTGGGAAGACCTACAATGCCTTGGAGTCTCTCAGCTCTCCTGACCCGGCTCCCATCTTTTTTTAACAGAAAGATTTAAATGCCTGGGGATGGTTCTCTTATATGGGCGGGGAGGAGGCCGGGAGGGGATAGTGTGTTCTCAGTTCTCTACCCTTCCCTCAGCCCAAAAGTCCGGAGCGCTTCTAAAGGATTTCCCTCAATTGTTGCCCTGTCCACCTTTCTGCCTTCAGAGAGTATCTGCCTTGCACTTAAAGGAGGACCTGGCATCTTGACAGGATTTTTTAAAGCTTCCCTTACCAAGGGTTCCGTGAAGACCCATGGCAAAGAGTTGGCTGCACACTCCTTCACGGCGGGGGCTTTGGGATTCTAACGTGTCACCCCAGCCCACAGGCAAACACCTGCTTGTCTCAGCCCCATATACCATGCCCACCCTCTCCTCTGCTGTATTTCACCAAAGATGAGAGCAGCAACTCTCTTTTCTTATATAAAGTGCTCTCTACTTTCCACTGCTACGTTCATTTGGGCTTGGGTTCTCAGTTTTCCAAGATGCTGTAGGTTATCCAGTTTAACCAGCAGAAAAACTGATTGTTGAAAATTGGTTATATATCCAGTACAAGTCCTACTCTATTTGCAAGTCTAAATATTTGCCTGAAACTTATTTTGGCTTTCCTAAAGAGACAACCACATCTCCAAACAATGGACCTTTTTTTCTGCCCTCTCCCCCAATCCCTTACTTTGTTTTCACACATTGGCTAGAACTGTCATACACTGTAAGAGTGATAAGCATCTGTGTAATTCTCTTAATATAAAGGTACACGTCTACCACTAAGTGCAACATTTGTCAGTTTTTGGAACATACTCCTTGCAAAAGTAAAGGACTTAATTTCCATTCCTAATTTAATAATATTTAAAAATAATCTATGGGTATTAAATTCCATCAAATGTGTTATCTACACACACTGAGATAATCATATGGCCATTCTTTTATCTGGTAGTGTAGTTAATTTTATGAAAAGATTTTCTATTATTAAATTTCACAAACATCATAATGTATTTTTATAGGGTCACAGAACCAACTCTCTTCCTACCCAAAAAAGAAAAAGTGGCTTAAACAAGGCAGTCCGTTTCCCCTTATGTAGAAGATACTCTGGTGGTGGTGTGGGGCTGGTATACCAGATAGCCCTGCAGCAGATGGCTTCTGTCTTCCAGATACATCCAGGCTCTGCAGTGGCTGCTCCATCTCCAAGCACCATGTGTGCTGTGTATTAAAGCGAGGAATGATCACAGGACACTGAGGAGTTTTCCTCAGCTGTTTTCTTGACAACCTTCACATTAGACACTGTCAGCAACCTCTATCTCATTACTCATAACTTAGCAGCAAGCTCGTACTTTGCTACAAAGACAGTGGAGAAATGTGGCTTTTCAGCTGGGTGCACTTGTCATTATGGAAAGTACAGTAATTCTGTTGGTAATGAAAGGACACTGGGCTCACGACTAGAAGTCTGCTACACTTAATACTGTCATGACTTAAAAAAAAACCTCCACATTGTTAGATTCATTCTGCTATAATAACATTGTTTATTTTCAACTATATTCATAAACATATTTTGCAAGTCATTTATCCCCCACATGTCGATTTTTGGGAAAATTTGTAAAACGCTGGGTTATCGTTCCTTGAATTTTCCTGAGAATTATCAACTATTACTAAAAGTCTCTGGAACTTCTTTCCGTTCTGGGGCAGGATTAGAAGGACTAGGTAGATTTTTCAAGCCAGAGATTCAAATTTTTACTTTTCCTTTTTGTTTACTAGTTGTAGATTTATTCATTCTGTTAAATTTCATTTATCTGGTAAACTTTCTTTTCTTTTTTCTTTTTTTTTTTAAAGATTTTATTCTGAAGAAATCTCTACACCCACCATGGCGCTCGTACTCACAACCCTGTGATCAAGAGTTGCACACTTCACTGACTGAGCCAGCCAGGTGCCCTAAATTTTCTTTTTCATTTAAGATTAAGACCTTAATGGTACATTAGCCTTTCCCACAATATGTGATTTCTATCTTCAACATTATGTCAACATTTCTGGCTTCTATCGGGCAAGGTTTCATGTGGATTTGCCTCACACAATACAGAAACCCTTAAAATCTAACTGACATGGCATAGTAGTACGCCGAATGTAGACCTTCTCTTAGGTGTTCATTCTTTACTACGTGTGAACCTTCCTCAGAACATGTATGACAAAACAAATATTTGTATTTTCCCAATTTAGGGGACACACTTTACAAATATCTGGCATTCCTTCTTTATGCAAGCTTTCTCTTCCCTTCTGTGAACCATCCTTCTTCACCCCACGTATCTTTAGATTGGATCTTACAATTGTACACAATGAGCTGAACACAAGTAAGGACCAGGCATTCAGAAATCATTCAACACCTCCTTCCAAGAAGAAACAGTTTCTTTGGGTCAAAGATGGGATCCCCACCCTCCTGAAGTAGAGAGTAAAGTGGAGGGTGTTTCCGAAATATTTGCAGTGTGGTCCTCCGACATAGTCCTAAATGCCACAGTCCTAACTCTTTTCAGGTAAATATTCTTTCATGTAAGGAAACTGGTGAGGAAAACAGACTTTGTACGAAGGCAAGTGGCAGAGTGACTCTTTACCACCCTGACTCTACAGCTACACATACAGGCATCACCCTGGAGATATGGCAGCTCCGTTCCAGATCACCAAAATGAAGCAGATGTAGCAATAAACCAAGTCAGATGAATTTTTTTTGTTTCTCAATGCATATAAAAGTTATATAAAAATTATGTTTACACTACACTGTAGTCTATTAAGTGTGCACAAGCATCATGTCTAAAGAAAAGCAATGCACACACCTTAATTAAGAATATTGCTAAAACATGCTGAGCTTTCAGCAAATCATCATCAGTGATCGCAGATCAACATAAGTAATGAAAAGTGTGAAATATTGCCAAAATTACTAAGATGTGACATAGAGATATGAAGTAACAAAGCTGTTGGAAAAATGGAGCCAACACACTGGCTCAATGCAGGGTTGCCACAAGCCTTCCATTTGGGGGGAAAAAAGCATTACCTGCAAAGCACCAGAAAATGAGGTGCGCCTGTACACATTTCAGCAGCATCACTTCATGTATCCCTTAAACACATACCAGGTAACTCAAATGAAAAGACAAGCACACTAGAATTGTAAAGTGACAATAACTAAAGCTATCCTGGGTAGTCTGTATAGAAGGAACTAATTAACAATTGCTGGAAAATGTTACCAGAAAACAAAAGCTCAGTTTGCTTTTTGGTACTTAAAGAGTCCACTTAGAAATCTGAAATCTGGAATAAATATGTCAGCCTACTTGGATGATCATGCCGACCCCTTGGCAGGGCGCCATGAGTGATGATCCCATCATGACCTCACCCACCAAGAGACTACCTTAAAGAAGATCAAGATGTTCTAACTGGTGAAGGCAGAACACATTCCAGCTACACAAGCCCATGAACTGTACACTATACCAAGGTAAATAACTAGAGGTAGTTGCCAGGCCCACTTACAAAGGGTTCAAAATAGTACAAAAGGTCTGTAGTATTGAAATGTATTTTTAATGAATCATATTATTCTAGTAACAAGTTGTATTTGTTAAAAACAATGTTGCTATGCAAAGTACAAGTCCCTGGACGATGGCACGTATCTAACTCACCTCTCATATGTGACATTCACAAGATGCCAAACTACACGAAGCTACGATGTTATAATACAAAGGAAGATAACATCTAAACATCCCTGTAGGCTTACAAAGTATTTCTGGCTATCCTGACTGCATTTATTTACACAATTAAAAAAAAATCTTTACATTCCATTTCAGACATGCCTATCATTTATAGTTGAATGTTTTCTCCCATCCTTTCCTAACAATTTGGAACATATGGAACACAATTTCCCTCACAATATTTTGTAAAGGAAATTATTTTCCAAATTAATGAAAATAACAGTGAGGGGAATCTTTCTACTGAAGGTTTTGTTACCCCATCTGACATTCATTAATCTTCATTTATACATTATTAATTTTTAATAGAAGTCTGTCTTTCCTAGTCAAGAATTTCCCTAATTTATAGTATAGTTTCTCCAAGGTATGAGCTTCTGATATCTAAAGTATGTGTAATTGTAGTAATTCTACCATTCATTGGCTTCCATTTTCTCCCATTAAAATCCTGTTAAAAAAAATCCTACCGTTAAAAAACTTCTATCGTTTAATGTGAATTTCAAAGGAATGTGTTCTATATTCACTTGCTTTATGAAACTTCCTCTTTGCAAATTTTATGACAGTAAAAAAATAACTTCCCAACATTCACTTCATTGATATGGTTCCTCACCTGTACAAACTTTGAAAAGGGTATGACTTGCTGCTGAAAACTTTCACAGGGTTCACTGAGTTCATCACATTCCTGTGTGCATTTACTGGGTTTTTGTGTGTGTGTAAAAAGCATCTTTCTGTGGGCGCCCCCGCATATGCTGTGCATTCACAGGTTTCTATTCAGTGTTAGTTTTCTGGTGTACAACGAGATGATTTCATTTATAGGGTTTCTCTTCTATATGAATTTGTTAGCATTTCCTATGAATTGACTTTTGGAAGAAAGTTTCTTACATTTAATTCATCAATGTGTTTTTCATCTCCATGAGTTCTCTGGTGCATAATGAGCTGTGACTTCCAACAAAAGGCTTTCCCACATTCAGTGCATTTGCAAGGCTTCTCTCCTGTATGAGTCCTCTGATGTGCACTGAGGATTGATTTCTGAGAGAAGGTTTTTCCACATTCACTGCATCCATAGGGTTTCTCCCCCGAATGAGTTCTCTGATGTACAATAAGCTGAGATTTCCTAACGAAAGCTTTCTCACATTCACTGCATTCATAGGGTTTCTCTCTCGTGTGCATTCTCTGATGTACAATGAGCCGTAATTTTCCACTGAAGGATTTCTCACATTGACCACATTTGTAAGGGCTTTCCCCTGCATGAGTTCGCTCATGTACAATGAGTAGTGACTTCCAAATGAAGGCCTTCCCACAATTGTTACATTCATATGGTTTCTCTCCTGAATGAGTTCTCATGTGGATAATGAGATAGGACTTGCTACTAAAGGCTTTCCCACAGTCACTGCATCCATAAGGTTTTTCCCCTGCGTGAGTTCTCTGATGAGAAATGAGCTGATCTTTCCTATTAAAAGCTTTTCCACATTCGCTACATTCATAGGGATTTTCTCCTGTGTGAATTCTCTGATGTACAATGAGTTGTGAATTGAAACTGAAGGATTTCCCACATTCATTGCATTCATGTGGTTTCTCTCCTGTGTGAGTTCTCATGTGTATAATGAGGTAGGACTTGCTCCTGAAGGCTTTTCCACATTCACTGCATCCATAGGGTTTCACTCCAGTGTGACTTCTCTGATGTACAATGAGCTGTGACTTCAAACTAAAGGCTTTTCCACATTGATTACATCCATAGGGTTTTACCCCAGTGTGTGCTCCCTGATGTACAATGAGCTGCGACTTGAAAGTAAAGGCTTTTCCGCATTCACTACAACCATACGGTTTCTCCCCTGTATGAGTTCTCTGATGTACAATAAGGTTTGACTTTGTATTAAAGGCTTTGCTACAGTCACTGCATTCAAAGGGTTTCTCTCCTGTATGAGTTCTCTGATGTATGATGAGCTGTGACTTCAAACCAAAAGTTTTCCCACAGTCAGTGCACTCATAGGGCTTCTCCCCAGCATGGGTTCTCTGGTGTGAAATGAGCTGGTATTTCCGACTGAAGGCTTTCCCACATTCATGGCATTCATATGGACTCTCTCCTGTGTGGATTCTCTGATGTATAATGAGTTGAGAATTGAAACTGAAGGCTTTCCCACAGTCACTGCATTCATGGAGTCTCTCTCCTGTGTGAGTTCTCATATGTATAATGAGGTAGGACTTGCTCCTGAAGGCTTTGCCACATTCAGTGCATACATAAGGTTTCATTCCTGTGTGACTTCTCTGATGCACAATGAGCTGTGACTTCAAACTGAAGGCTTTCCCACACTGAATGCATCCATACGGCTTTACTCCTGTGTGAACGCCCTGATGTACAATGAGCTGCGACTTGAAAGTAAAGGCTTTTCCGCATTCACTACAACCATACGGCTTCTCCCCTGTATGGGTTCTCTGATGTACCATAAGGTTTGACTTTGTATTAAAAGCTTTCTGACATTCAGTACATTCAAAGGGTTTCTCTCCTGTATGAATTCTTTGATGTATAATGAGTTGTGACTTCAAACCAAAAGCCTTACCACATTCATTACAACCATACGGTTTCTGTCCTGAATGAGTTCTCTGGTGTGAAACAAGCTGGTCTTTCCTACTGAACACTCTTCCACACTCGCAGCATTCATAGGGACTCTCACCTGTGTGGATTCTCTGATGTATAACAAGTTGAGAATTGAAACTGAAGGACTTCCCACATTCACTGCATTCATGGAGTTTCTCTCCTGTGTGAGTTCTCTGATGGACAGTGAGGTAGGACTTGCTGCTGAAGTCTTTCCCACATCCCTTACATTTGTAGGGTTTCTCTTCTACGTGAGTTCGTTGATGCACTGCAAGGTATGACTTGCTGCTGAAGGTCTTTCCACAAACACTGCATTCAAAAGGCTTTCCTCCTATATACATTTGTTGGCATATGAGTTGTGACTTCTTGTTGACAGTTTTTCCAGATTCATTACTTTCACCGTATTTTATTCCAATAACAGTTTGCTCATGTTTAGAATGGTAGAATGATTCCTCATATGCATGAAACTCATTAGGATTCTTTCCAGCATAATTACTATTGAAATCTATATCATATTTAAAACTCATTCCACGTGTGACGTATTTATGAAGATTTTGTCCTGAAGAAACATAATTTGTACTTAGAAGACATAGTTTTCCAAATGTAGTACATTCATAGCCTTTTGCCATACTTTCCAGCTTGTCTTGATTTTCCTGATGCCATTTCATATGATCATCAATTTCCCAGACTTCTTCTAGCAATGAAAATAGTTATATGTTAAAAATAATGACATAAATCTGGCACAGCATAAAATTAACTTAAAAATATCATGTCAAGAGAGTATACTTTTAGTTTCATGTATCAGATCTGAATATAAATAAAATCTCAAGTATAGATGTACTGAAACTCCTGGCTGGGGAGAACAAACAAAACTAAAAATGAAGATAGGCAAAGAAAATTAACAATGAATGGAGATGGTCTTAGGTTTTAAAATGTTGCATAAGGGATAAAGAAAGCAAAATAGACAAAAGTAAAAATAAGAAAAATATAAAGCAGTTGGAAGGGATCTCAGTATTACATTCTTTCAACAAATAATCGGTGAATACCTATTATGTGCCAAACACTGACGAATTCAGGAGAATTCAGGAGAATGTCACTGGCTATTCCATGGTTCTAAACTCAGAAATGTTTACATCCAGAGAGTAATTAATCTTTGCCTGGGAATCAGATTTGCTCATGTGTTTGGCCAATAGTCTTATCCCTGTAGACTTTCAGAGTTCATGGAAAACATTGCAAATCAGTTTACAGTCCTCTTGGGAATGCAGTTCTACTGCATACCAAAATACATGAAAACAAACGCACAAGAAAAATCAGTGTGATGTTTCAGAACACGGAGGACAAGAAGAAGGTAGTAAAGTTTCCAGAGAAGCCAAAAAAACTGTTTTGTATAAAGGATCAAAGTGAGAATGGCATCTGACTTTAATGACATTAGCACCATTAGAGGACAAAACACAGAGCATTCAGGAGTAAAGTATAAACATTTTCAGAGGCACAGGTCTCAAATTTTAGGTTACATGCACTCTTTCACAGGAAGCTACTCAAAGAGGTGCTCCAACAAAACAAACCAAGAAAAAAGATGACACAGAATAAATATGGAAAATAAAATCTGAAAGGAGACTCCAGGATAAAACACTGTAGTACAGCCAGGGTATGTGGTAAACTAGGGTCACACTGGAGCACGTCAAAGGAAAAGGGAGTGACATCATCAGGAACAGACAGACAGAATCACTAATATGGCTGAATGTAGCACAGGAATATTTAGACACATGAAAAAAAGTCTGGGGTTAATGATAAATACACTAATGATAAGAACAGAGAAAACTAGGCAGGCAAATAAAACAACTCAAAAGGAAAAAATGATGTATGAACAAAAATTAGCCATTGCATATTTGCATGATTTACCTGTGAATAGAAATTACATAGTCATAAAGATGTAAAAACTGAAGACTGATCAAACCCAAATGAAAATAACTTAGTAGAATGGCTGGGGTATAAGAAGAGACAGTGTGTATATCATGGGGAGTATGGAAGAAGGTGGGGTGAAAGAGAAATCATCACACTGATATGCTGAATAATCATCACTGGAGGAAAATCAGGGTGCAGTAGAATAAGCTGGTTATTTAGAAACATGGAAGCAAATGCCATAAAAAAGAGCTAAAAGGGATGAAAGTGGTTTTACCTGGGGGGAATAGAACGCTGAGATGGGGCAGGGCGAACAGAATGCTGCTGACAACAAAACCCAAAAGCCAAAAATAGAAAGCAGAGAGGGGAACAAGACACAGGACTCCGTCTTCAGGCACAATGACAAGTATTTGGAGGCTGACCAGGAGAGAATGGGTAGACCTGATCTAGATGTCCTCAAGTAATACGCTGACCAAGGCGACAAACTGGAAAGAGCCTCAAGAGAATATGGCAGCAAGTCAGGGTTGGAGATGGCAGATCAGAGGACCTTAATACCTCATTCCAGGTTTCCCTACCTCTCAAATCTGATCCCTCTTCATTTTGTAAAGAGACTCCAAATTTTATTTTCCCAAGCATCAATTCTCAAGTGAAGGAGTTACCTCCTCCTGGATGCACTGAGAAATGAACTCTGGGAACTTTTGACTATCGTAATGGCTTGGGAGGGAGTGTCACTGGCTACTCCATGGTTCTAAACTCAGAAATGTTTCCATCCAGAGAGTAATTAATCTTTGCCTGGGAATCAGATTTGCTCATGTGTTTGGCCAATGGTCTTATCCCTGTAGACTTTCAGAGTTCATGGACACTAAACCTGTCCTAATACTCTACCCCATAACCCTTCTGTAGCTGGAACTATAACCCATCCTTACTTCCTCTAGTTAGCCACAGCTCTGACTTCCTCCATTTGATTTCCTAGGAACCCTAAAACATTTTCTGTTGAGCATTCTCTTTGCAAAAATAATGGCAAAAAAAGGATGTTATGGTTGGTATCTCAAGGGAAGTTTCAAAGCATTCCAGAAATCAGGAAACAATACCAAAGCCAATGAATAGAAGGCAGAATTTCCTAAGCTTAAATGTAATTTAAACAAGACTGAAGATGATTACTGGCTGTGGTTCAAAAGTAATCCCTGGAAATTCCACATGCAGCGACAGAATTCAGATTCTGAGGCTACAGAATAGCGTTCTCCTGAACAACCACCGTAAGTGCAGCCACAGAAGACAATGGAAAAGGGAATTATGCTCAGAGAGCAGAACCAAGGGCTCACTAGGCCACTGCCACAGCAGGGAGACCTGGCACAGCCTGCCCAACCAGGGTGTCAGTGCACTGCAGGGCAGGCCTCTATGTGACATTCACTGTGGCTGCCCTCCCAGAATGGGGACTCCTGTCATACCAATGCTGCACGCGTCTCTACCACTCTGTACTTGCCTGGTTGGTTGTAGTGAGTAACTGTAGCTTACCAGACTGTAAAGAACTACCACTGGGAATGAGGATCCAAGACTTCCATCAATACAGTACAAGGAGAACAGGGGTGGTGGAATATTTTTGAAGATGGATGGATTAGAAGAGTAGGACTAGAAGCTGCCCAGCCAAAGAGGTGGATAAAGGCAGACAGCGCTGCCTACCCAACAATCCTTCCTCCCTTTTCCTGACTGCAGAAAACTGATTTATTCCCCAAACCCATCCTTAAGGCCATGTGCTTCACTCAGGGAAATGGGGACCCATCTCCATTGCTACCTCTACCCCCACCCCCAGAAGGTGAAGCATCATTCATCTGAGCCAACAGTGGTGGGCCCACTTCCCTGGCCAGAGTTTTATTCAGACAGTGGTATGTGATAAACACCTAGCCCATCAAGCAAGACAAGTTTGCTGAGTTCCTTACTGGAACAGGCTTTACCACCTGATAGAAAGAGCCATGTGGGAAAAGCAGCTTTTCTAGTTCTACTGGCCACTAGTGTATCTGCAGGTGTCAGATGGGACTGTAATAGCCATCTGATGGCCACAAGGGCAGTGAACCTGAGGAAATGCTGACAGACATAGACTGGCAGGGTAGAGATGGACCTTTGGTGATTTACTGAATCAATCACTTAGTCAACCCTACAGCTGCCCCACTTCAGGACTTTTTGTGATGTGTGGTAATTAAATAACTTCTGTTCGATAGGTTGATTTAGGGTTAATCAGAAATTACAGCTGAAATGATCCTAATGATACAAAGACTAACTGGATTCATTCTGCCATGCCTGGCACGTTAGAGAAACTTATCTGACATCAAGTTGAACAAAAGGAATAAGATGTGTACATTTGGTTAACAAATAGAATGATCAAGAAATGAGATATTGGCCTTGTTTTGGGTAGGAACTGGGAATATGGAGGCCTTAAAAGACTTCTTTTTAGGGAGCCAGAATATTAACAGATTTCAGCAACACTAGTGAAGGAAACTGCATATAAGGGAAATTTACGCTGACTCTCCAGTGCCAAGAGAAAGAGCTAGAAGCAGAGCAGAATGAATAAACAATCAGAAAGGTGAGAAGAAAGCACGACGTAGCTATGGGGCAATGCGACAAACAATTCCAGTTTCTGAAGATAAGACAAAGGAGTAGCACATGCAGGGAAAATGCTGATGGACAACTGAACTTGGTAGCAAAGGCAGATGAAAGAGGGACGGGCTGTCAACTACCAAAAGAGAAAATCAGCTTAAATCTTCACAATGGATGTGTTTCAAGGTTACAATATATAAGAAAAGTAGTGATTATGAAAACTCCTTTTGGACTCAGAGGGAAGAACAAGAGAAGCCAGTAAAGCATGAAAAGAATAAGCACTCTGTCATGTAGTGTGTGAGTGAGTTCCATGGTGTGTCCCATGAGGAAGGGGGAGGGGAAGGGAAGGGCTCAAGAGAGGATGACTAATATCCAGGGGTATGGGAATGAGCTTAGAAGGGACAGTGATGACTTCTGGTACATTTAAAGGAGAAGGAAGGAGGTTGGGACTATGGTTGTTGACTATAAATGTAAGAGATTTAAAAATACAGTTAAAAAAAAAAAAGGAGAGTAGAAGGAAGAATGAAAGTCACATCAAGAGAGACACAGAGAAAAATCCTGTTTAACTGTGTAACAGAATGAGTCTACTCTCCTGGGAAAGTACGCAGGAAACGGAGAATGCCAGACAGAAAGAGATGAACTAAGACAGAATGGTTATGAATGAGACAAAAAGTACAAACATGAGGTGTACGTCACGTCAGAATTCACATCAGTCTGAATACGGAGGAGAAGATCTAACTATGCTCATCGCTCACCTGGAGGGGCTTGGCGTGGGATCTGGGCCTGCATCATCCACAGCTCTTCTCCTTGTTCCAACCTGAAGATGATGTCAGGTTTGCTGTCTTGATACCCTGTGAACGGAAAATCATAAACCACCTCGAGCCCTGAAGAAGGGGGAAGGTCGGCATAGAGGCAGCGCGATGAAGCTGCCCACAGCCCCATGGTCCCATGGCAAAGCGGAGACCAGCACGTTCTGATGCCACAGGGAGATTAAGAAAATCTGGCCCTTAGGGGCGCCTGGGTGGCACAGCGGTTAAGCGTCTGCCTTCGGCTCAGGGCGTGGTCCCGGNTCCGCTGTGAGCCTGCTTCTTCCTCTCCCACTCCCCCTGCTTGTGTTCCCTCTCTCGCTGGCTGTCTCTATCTCTGTCGAATAAATAAATAAAATCTTTAAAAAAAAAAAAAAAATCTGGCCCTTAAATATAAGTCCAAAATCACGAGGAACTTTACAAAAGCCAGCCAGCTTTCAGCAACCAAGCGGGGGAAGCCTGGAGACCACGCACTCCTGTCGGGGAGGGGCTCCTACCAAGGGACACCAGGTGGCTGTAGTTCTCCAGCATCACGCTCCTGTACAGGTGCTTCTGCGCAGGCTCCAGCAGCCGCCACTCCTCCCAGGTGAAGTCCACACACACATCCACAAACGACAACGGTCCCTGAAAGAGCATACTCTTAGTCTCAAATTCTTTACTGAGCTTCTGGGAAACAAGCTGCCTAGATGTCCACTGTTTACATTCTACTTTGTGAGAGAAGCAAAACTTTACTGAAAACACTCCATCAGTGTACAGTAAATCAGCCAGCCTTTCACACTCAACATGTGAGGACACCAGGTGCCAGATATTCAGCGAGATGCAGGTGATATAAACTTGAATGAAGGGACATCTGGGTGGTTCAGTCAGGTAAGTGTCCATCTCTTGATTTCAGCTCAGGTCATGATCTCAGGAGTTCTGGGATCAAGCCCCATGCTGGGCTCCACGCTCAGTGGGGAGTCTGCTTGAGGATTCTCTCTCCCTCTCCCTCTGCCTCTCCCCCTGCTCATGCTTTCTCTCTAATAAATAAAATAAATCCATAAAAAAAAAAAAGCTTGAATGAGGGGTGCCTGGGTAGCTTAGTCATTTAACCATCTGCCTTCGGCTCAGGTCATGATCCCAGGGTTCTAGGATCGAGTCCCACATCGGGCTCTCTGCTCAGCCGAAGTCTGCTTCTCCCTCTGCCCCTCTCCCCACTCGTGTGCATGTGCACTCTCTCTTTCTCACTCTCTCTCTCTCAAATAAATAAAATCTTAAAAAAAAAAAAACTTGAATGAAACACAATTCTGTCCGCAAGAAGTGTTCACTGCTGCACAGGAAAGCAAAGTTAAACATCTGCAAATGCAACTGGCAGTCAAAGAAGCTAAAACAAAAGAACATACAGAGTACAACAAGGGCACAAAGACGGAAGCAGCAATGCTACTCATTACAGATACATCTTTGATTGTTTAAACTATCCTAGGAACCATCAGCGCAGGGTAACCAACTGTCCCAGTGTACCCAGGACTAAGGGATTTCCCTAGACATGGGACCTTCAGTGCTAAAGGCAGGACAGCTACAGCCAAACAGGAATGGTTGTTCATCTTACTTCTGCAACACTTCCTTACCTCCAGGTGACAGGTATTCAAAAAGTGCCGGTGATATAAACAAGGATGAGAGACACTCATGCCCGAGAGAACCATTTAGCATTGCAGAAGAAAGCAAAGTTTAAATAAAACATGCAAATGCAATAGGAGATTAAAGAAGATAAGATGAATAAACAGAGTACAACAGGGGCAAAAAGGAAGCTAGCCGTACTACTTTGAAGTGTCAGGTTGAATCTGTAAAAGGGTACTGAGGGAGCGGCCACTGTGAGAGAAGACATGTTAAAACTTAAGTGGAAGGAAAGCACAAAAGCTCTAAGTAGTGGCCAATTTGTCGAGCAAATGATCTGAATAAGAAGATACACAGATGGCAAATAAGCATATGAAAGGTTCTCAACATCATGTATCATTAAAGAATTGCAAATTAATAATAACATACCATTACACACTTACTAGAATGGCTAATATAGAAATAGTAATAACAACACAAATTTCACGAAAGATGTGAAAATAAACATCCAAGAAGCTCAACAGAATCCAACAAAGACGAACTCAAAGAAATCCACACCAAGGCCTATTATAATCAAATTTTCCACAAAGACAAAGAAAGAATCTTGAAAGCATCCAAGAGAAACAATTTGTCACACACAAGGAATCCTCAGTAAGATATTAAGCAGACTTCTCATCAGAATCTTTGGAGGCCTGAAGGCAATGGACCCATATACTCAAAGAGCTAAAAGAAACAAAATTGTCAACCCAAACTCCTGTATCTGTCAAAACTGTCCTTCAAAAAGTTGGGAGGGGGGAATTAAAGACATTCCCAGAAAAACAAATGGGAGTTTATTACCACTAGACTTGCCTGAAAGAAATGCTCAAGGGAGTCTTGCAGCTTAAATAAAAGGACACTATCAAATAATTCAAAGCTGTATGAAGAAATAAAGATCTTAATAAAGGTAGATATATGGACAACTACAAAAGGTAATATTACTTTAACTTTGGTTTCAAACTCTACATTTTGTCTTCTACATAATTATAAGAGACTCATGCATTTAAAATAATTATTAGTTTCGGGGTGCCTGGGTGGCTTAGTCCATTAGGCATCTGTCTTCGGCTCAGGTCATGATCCCATGGTCCTGGGATCGAGCCCTGCATCAGCTCCCTGCTCAGCGGGGAGTCTGCTTCTCCCTCTGTCCCTCCACCTGGCTTGTACTCTCTTTCTCTCATAAATAAGTAAAATCTTTAATAGAAAAATTATTATTAGTTTGTGTTTAGGGGCACGAAATGTACAAAGATGTGATTTTGTGCATCAATAACCAAAAGGGGTGGGGACAGAGCTGTAAAGGAGCAGAATCTTTTGTATAGTAACAATATTAAGCTGGTATAATTTCAAATAAGAATACTATAACTTTAAGAAGTTAAACATAATCCCTATGATAACCACAAAGAAAATAGCTATATAATTTACACAAAAGTAAATGAGAAAGGAATTTAGATATTTAACTATAAAAAAAATTAAACACAAAAGAAGACAGTAATGTAGGGATCGAGGGACAAAAAAAGCTATAAAATATATGTGGAAACCAGATAGAATGAAAGAAGTAAGTATCTCCTTATCAGTAATTACTTTAAGTGTAAATTGATTAAACTCTCCAATCAGGGGCGCCTGGGTAGCGCAGTCGTTAAAGCGACTGCCTTCGGCTCAGGGCGTGATCCCGGGGTTCCGGGATCAAGTCCCACATCGGGCTCCTCAGCTGGGAGCCTGCTTCTTCCTCTCCCTCTCCCCTGCTGTGTTCCCTCTCTCGCTGGCTGTCTCTCTGTCACATAAATGAATAAAATCTTTAAAAAAAAAAAAAAAAAAAAACTCTCCAATCAAATACAGAGATTGGCAGAATGTCTCAAAAACCATAACCCAACTATAAGCTGTATGAAAGAGGCTCACTTTAGACCCAAAGATAAAAACAAAGACTGAAAGCAAAAGAATGGATAAAGATATTCCATGCAAATAGTAACCAAAAGACAGCAGGGAGGGTAATACCAGTATCAGACACAACAGAATTCAAATGAAAAAAGGTTATAAGAGGGGGCGCCTGGGTGGCTCAGCTTGTTAAGCATCGGCTTTCAGGACAGGTCATGATCCCGGAGTCCCAGGGTCGAGCCTTGAATCAGGATCCCTGCTCAGTGGGGAGTCTGCTTCTCCCTCTTCCCCTCACCCCACTCGTGTTCTCTCTCTCATGCCCTCACTCTCCCAAATAAATAAATAAAATCTTTAAGAAAAAAAAAGGTTATAAGAGACTAAAAGGAACATTATATATTATTAAAGGTTCAATACCACAAGAAGATATAACAATATATTATAAAGTTATACATGTAATAACAGATCATCAAATTATATGAAGCAAAGAAGACATAATTGAAGGGAGAAAGTTTTATAATGATAATTGGAAATGTCAATATCTCACTGTAATAATGGATAGAACAACTAGACAGAAGACAAAACAAAATACTTAAACAAAGCAACTAGATCTAACAGACATATGCAATATATTCTACCCGACAAAAGCATACAAATACTTTTCAAGTGCACAGGGGACATTGTACAGGATAGACTATGTGTTACCCCGCAAATTAAGTCCCAATAGATCTTAAAAAATAAAGATCAGGGCTCCTACATGGCTCAGTCAGTTAAGCATCTGACTCTTGATTTTGGTTTAGGTCATGATCTCAGGGTTGTGAGACTGAGCCTGTGTTGGGTCTGTGCTAGGCACAGAGCCTGCTTAAGATTCTCTCTCCCTCTCCCTCTGCCCCTCCCCCACCACTCATATGCGTTCACTCTCTCTCTAAAAAAAGATAAAGATCATACAAAGTATTTTCTCTGACCACACAGAATAAAGTTAGAAATCAATAACAGAAGGAAAAAAATTGAAAATTCACAAATTTGGGGAAATTAATCAACACACCTTAACCAATGGATCAAAAAAGAAGTCAAAAGATAAATTAGTGGGGCGCCTGGGTGGCACAGCGGTTAAGCGTCTGCCTTCGGCTCAGGGCGTGATCCCAGAGTTATGGGATCGAGCCCCACATCAGGCTCCTCTGCTATGAGCCTGCTTCTTCCTCTCCTACTCCCCCTGCTTGTGTTCCCTCTCTCGCTAGCTGTCTCTATCTCTGTCAAATAAATAAATAAAATCTTTAAAAAAAAAAAAAGATAAATTAGTAAATACTCAGAGATGAATGAAAACAAAACACAACATACCAAAATTCATAGGATGCAACAAAAGCAGTGTTGAGGGGAAAATTTACTAGATGGAATAAACAGTACACTAAAGGAAGCAAAAGAACAGATTAATGATCTGGAGGACAGAGTAATGGAAATCAATCAAGCTGAACAGAAGAGAGAAAAAAGATTAATGAAAAAAGAAAAAAGACTTAGGGAATTCAGGAACACCATCAACAGTAGTAACATTTGCATTACAAGGACCCTAGAAGGAGAACAGAGAGAAAAGGGCAGAAAATTTATTTGATGAAATAATAGCTGAAAACTTCCTGAATCTGGAGAAAGGAACAGAAATCCAGACCCAGGAGGCACAGAGAGCCCCAACAAAATCAACCCAAGGAGCTCCACACCAAGACACAGAGTACTTAAAATGGCAAAAAAAAAAAAAAAAAAAAAGTAGTGATAAAGAATTTTAAAGCAGCAAGAGAAAAGAAAGCAGTTACATACAAGGGAAACCCATAAGACTATGAGTTTATTTTTCAGCAGAAACTTTGCAGACAAGAAGAGAGTGCCATGATATATTCAAAATGTTGAAAGAAAAAAACCTGCAGCTAAGAATACTCTATCCAGCAAGGTTACCATTCAGAGAAGGAAAGATAAAGAGTTTTCCAAACAAAAGTTAAAGGAATTCATGACCACTAAACCAACCCTACAAGAAATATTTAAAGGGGACACTTTGGAAAGGAGGAAGCACAAAAGCAGTAAAAATAAGTATCTCCGTAAAAATCAGTCAAGTGATGGGGCGCCTGGGTGGCTCAGTCATTAAGCATCTGCCTTCCACTCAGGTCATGATCCTAGGGTCCTGGGATCGAGCCCCGCATCGGGCTCCCTGCTCAGTGGGAAGCCTGCTTCTCCCTCTCCCACTCCCCCTGCTGGTGTTCCCTCTCTTGCTGTATCTTTCTCTGTCCAATAAATAAAAAAAAAAAAATTAAAAACAAAATCAGTCAAGAGACTCACAAAATACAAGGATGTGAAGTATGACATCATAACCTAAAATGTGGGGACAGGGGCAGCAGGGAGGGAAGAATGGGTTCAAACTTAAGCGACCATCAACTTAATACAGACTGCCATATGCATAAGATGTTATATTGAAACCTAATGGTAACCACAAATCAAAAACCACTAATACGAAAAGAAAAATAAAGAGAAAGGAATCCAAGTATATCATTAAAGAAAATGAATAAAGCATGAGAGAAGAGAGCAAGAGAGGAAAAGAACAGAAAAGAACTACAAAACAACCATAAAACAAGTACCAAAATGATAAGTACAAACCTATCAATAATTACTTTCAATATAAACAGACTAAATGTTTGCATCAAAAGATATAGGGTGACGGAATGGATAAAAAAGCAAGACCCATCTATATGCTGCCTATAGGAGACTCATTTTTGACCTAAAGACACCTGCAGATTGATGACATGATACTCTGTATGGAAAACCCAAAAGAATCCACCCCCAAACTACTAGAAGTTATAGAGCAATTCAGTAATGTGGCAGATTACAAAATCAATACTCAGAAATCAGTTGCATTTCTACACATAAACAATGAGACTGAAGAAAGAGAAAATAGGGAATCCATTCCATTTACAAGAGCACCAAAAATCATGCGTTATCTTGGAATTAACTTACCCAGAGACGTAAAGGATCTATATTCTAGAAACTACAAATCACTCTTGAAAGACATTGAAGAAGACACAAAAAGATGGAAAAATATCCCATGCTCGTGGATCGGAAGAATTAACATAGTTAAAATGTCCATGCTACCCAGAGCAATCTACACTTTCAATGCCATCCCGATCAAAATACCAATGACATTTTTCAAAGAACTGGAACAAACAGCCCTTAAATTTGTGTGGAACCAGAAAGGGCCCTGAATTGCCAAGGAATTGTTGAAAAGGAAAAACAAAGCTGGGGGCATCACGTTGCCAGATTTCAAGCTATACTACAAAGCTGTGATCACAAAGACAGCATGGTACTGGCACAAAAACAGACACATAGACCAATGGAACAGAATAAAGAACCCAGAAATAGACCCTTGGCTCTTTGGGCAACTAATCTTTGACAAAGCAGGAGAAAACATCCAGTGGAAAAAAGACAGCCTCTTCAATAAATAGTGCTGGGAAAATTGGACAGCTACATGCAAAAGAATGAAATTTGACCACTCTCTCACACCATACACAAAGATAAACTCCAAATGGATGAAAGACCTCTATTGGAGACAGAAATCCATCAAAATCCTAGAGGAGAACACAGGCAGCAACTTCTATGACATCAGCCACAGCAACTTTTTTCATGACACATCTCCAAAGGCAAGAGAAACAAAAGAAAAATGAACTTGTGGGACTTCATCAAGATAAAAAGCTTCTGCACAGCCAAGGAAACAGTCAAAAAAATAAGAGGCAGTCCACGGAATGGGAGAAGATATTTGCGAATAACACTAAAGATAAAAGACTGGTATCCAAGATCTACAAAGAACTGCTCAAACTCAATACACGAGAAACAAATAAACAAATCATAAAATGGGCAGAAGATATGAACAGACACTTTTCCAATGAAGACATACAAATGGCTAACAGACACATGAAAAAATGTTCAAAATCATTAGCCATCAGGGAAATTCAAATCAAAACCACACTGAGACACCACCTTATGCCAGTTAGAAGGGCAAAAATGGACAAGGCAGGAAACAACAATTGTTGGAGAGGATGTGGAGAAAGGGGATCCCTCTTACATTTGTTGGTGGGAATGCAAGTTGGTACAGCCACTCTGGAAAACAGTGTGGAGGTCCCTTAAAAAGTTAAAAACTGAGCTACCCCATGACCCAGCAATTGCACTACTGGGTATTTACCCCAAAGATACAGACGTAGTGAAGAGAAGGGATATGCTCCCCAATGTTCATAGCAGCACTGTCCACAATAGCTAAATCGTGGAAGGAGCCGAGATGCCCTTCAACAGATGACTGGATTAAGAAGATGTGGTCCATATATACAATGGAATATTACTCAATCCTCAGAAAGAACAATTACCCAACATTCGCAGCAACATGGATGGGACTGGAGGAGACTATGCTAAGTGAAATAAGTCAAGCAGAGAAAGACAATTATCATATGGTTTCACTCATTTATGGAACATAAGAAATAGGAAGATTGGTAGGAGAAGGAAGGGAAGAATGAAGTGGGGGTAAACAGAAGGGGGAATGAATCATGAGAGACTATGGACTCTGGGAAACAAACTGAGGGCTTCAGAGAGGAGGGGGTGGGGGATTGGAATAGGCCAGTGATGGGTATTAAGGAGGGCATGTATTGCATGGGGCCCTGAATGTTACACGCAAAAAATGAATCATGGAACACTACATCAAAAACTAAGGGTATACTGTATGGTGACTAACATAACATAATAAAAAATTACTTATAAATAAATAAATAAATAAAAGTGACCGGGACCGGACTGGGTCCTCATCTCAACCATGCACTCACAGACGGACCTGCATTTGGTTTGTTCGCTTCTTACCCCTTGCTGTATCCTGTTTGTTGTGCGACTTTGTACTATGCTTTGCTCTGTGTGATGTGTCTGAAGCCACATTAAATGAAATGTCATTGAGTCTGAAATGTGAAGCTCAACCTGCTTCACAATTATGTTAAGCGTGTTTTATAACTGAATAAACCTGACACCTTCATCGTATGCTCATGACAGCAATGGAACGGAATGAAGAGTTAGGAAAACCAAACCACACTTATGGGCACCTGACCCAAGGCAAACATGGCACCGCAGAGCCAGAGGTAGAAATCAAGCACTTCACTGGGACCGGGACAACTGGACAGCTCTGTGAAAAAAATAAATCTTGGCTCTTACCCACACCAAACATAAAAATTCATTCTAGATATATTATAAATCTAAATGTGAAAGATAAATAACAACAAAAAAAAAATGTCTTCATGAGCTTCAGGTAAGAAAAAAGTACTTAAATTGGACACAAAAAGCACATGCGATAAAAAAATTTATGAATTAGAGAAAGTTAAAATTAGAAATATCTGTTCAAAAGACAGCATTAACAGAATGAAAAGGGAAGCAAAAAAAATTAGTTAACGCTATTCATACTGAAATATTTAGAGAAGGTGTGATGATATTTGAAATGTATTAAGAAATACACCAAAAATAAGATGGGTTAATGGATGCATAGACAGAGAGACAAAGACAGATGATGTGATAAAGCAAGTATAGTAAAATGTTAATGGTAAAATCTGGGTGATGGGTACACAGAGGTTCGCTAAAATCCTTTCAACTTTGCCCTCTGTTTGAAAATTTTTGTAACACAGTATTAGAAATAGAAGAACCCCAAGTAAAATCTGAATATGGGTTTGGTATCAAGTTAGTTTTAAACTTTCATGTGCATGAATCACTGAATCTTGTTAAAATGAAGAGTTGATTATAACAGGATTAAGGTGGGACATGATATTCTGCATTCTAACAAGCTTCCAGAACATAAAAAAATTCATTTAAACCAATAAGAAAAACACAGAAAAACCAAAGGAAACAAAATGTCAAATAAACATGACAAAAGATACTTGATGAGGGAACAGAAGGCAAGCCAAGGACAAAGCAGAAACTGACACCCTGCAACCCCCCCCACCCCGCCATGGGATGTATGTGACATTCCTCAGGCACCCCGGCCGCCCAAAAGCTAAGGAAAAGAAAAACAGATGGTTAACTAACAGATGACAGTCCTGCAAGACCTGAGTCTCCCTCAGTTTACACGTGTCCTAGTGATTTATAAGGAAGAAGCTTTCTTATCAATAGCCTAACTTCCAGAGACCCATAATTCAGTTTCCTGGAGCCCTAACATTACCATCCCCTCCATAAAATTGAGGGAGGCTGAGGCAGAAGGAAATGTAAATAAAATGGAATTTCTTTTAAACCTGCAGCCCACTGACAAGGACACGTGATCATTCCTCCGGGAGACTCCCAACGGTCTTCACATTGGTGCCTCATTAGAGGGAGGACAGCCTTGGCTTGACCATAACCAGATATCCAGTATCCTGTGAGTCTTCTTTCACATATGAAAGTGCTTTCTCAACCTCCCCTTTTCCTCACCTCCCCCAACCCCATGGTATATAATCAGCCCCCCTCACAACCCTGGGGCAGCAGCTCTTTCTGCCCACGGGTCCTGTCCCCGTGCTTTGCACCAAAGATGCCTCAAGAATTCTTTCTTGGTTGTCGGCTCCGGACTCCACCCTCACTGAACCTCACCTGTATTCCACAACCTCATCAGTACTCATCCTCTTTAGCTAGCAGGAAATGCAAATTAAACCCATAAAGAGACATCACCATACCACCACCAGAATGACTCAAATTCAAAAGACTAACAACAGAAATTGTTGGCCAAGAATGTGAAGCAAGTGGAACACTCAAACACTGCTCTCCTAGCATGAGCTGATAAATATAAGAGCATGGGTATTTAACGAAACAAGTGCTTACTGAAAAATATAAACAATATAGCAAGATACATGTGCCACACCTGGGGGCTCAATTGGTTAAGTGTCTGCCTTTGGCTCAGGTCATGATCCCAGGGTCCTGCGATGGAGCCCCAGACTGGGCTCCCTGCTCAGTGGGGAGCCTGCTTTTCCCTCTCCTGCTCCCCCTGCTTGTGCTCTCTCTCTGTCTCTCTGACAAATAAATAAAGAAAATCTTAAAAAAAATAAAAAAGATACATGTGCCACACCATTAACATAAATTAAAAATACATACACAGCAATAACAATACATATTTTGTGAACACATATAAACAAAAGAAATCCATAAAGAACAAAGTAATTTTCGGGGGGTGGGGAAGGATATTGAAATTGACTACAGGGAAATCAGAAAATATGTAAATAAAGATAGATAGGGACCTAACACAGACCAGTGATGATAAACAGACTATGAACTGAAAAGTGATTAACTTAACCCTTTGACCTAAGGATCCCCATCCCTCTCCCCACCAAAAGACAGAGAGAGAGAGAGAGAGAGAGAGAGAGAGAGAGAGAGAAAGTACTGAAGAAAAGAAGCAGGAATAAACAAGCAAACAACTCACCCGAGACTGGGTCATTTTTGGCTGCTCCTGGGAAATAAACAGCCACTCTAGAACCTGCTCTGTCCTGTGATTCTTGTGTCTTTGCCAGGGTCCTCCAGGAAGAGGCCTGTGGTTAGGGGTCCCTTGACCCAGGATGGATTCCTGACCTTGCAGCTCTCTGGCTCTGTTGCATGAACTCTCTTGTTCCTGGAGAGGTGGAACCTGTGGACACAAGAGCAAATTCGCTTTAATGACCAGAATTCCACTAGATTTATAATGAGCCAGACTGAGTTAGAATTTCTTCCCTCACTATTTAGATGTCCAGCAACAATTCACTTACTCAGTTTCACGGAGTCTTACTTTTTGCTGCGGTGAAAACATTGGGAGTAGGGTGGCATCAGGTAGCAGTGCAGTTTTTTAATCTTCCAAGAACTTGCAATGAATGCAAACCAGACCAACCACAACGGTACAAGAAAAAAGCCCATAGATATCTACACCAAACCAACACAGTCTAGGTGACACGGTCTCCTTACAAACATCAAGATATATGCAGAGGTGACCCCAGAGCAGGCGAAAGATCGCAGGAGAGAAGAGTGAGGTGAGCAATGAGGGAAGATTCTGACGGGCCACACACTGCAGATCCCCAAAGTCACCAATAATGTGTGCCCCCAACGGGAGAACAATCCCAAAGTCACTAAGTGACCTGACAGCACTGTGGCCACCTAAGAACAGGGAATCAGAAAATAACTCACAAACAGTCCTTTCCAGACACAAAGATCTTTGCTCTGAGGGAAAAGTGCTAAAAATAATGCCCCAATCGCTCAGCACAGAAGATTAAGGTACTGAGAGGAATGAGAGAGAGATAGAGAGAAAGAGATAGGAGAGGGGAGGGGAGAGAAAAAGAGAAAAGGGAGGAGGAGGGGAGAAGAGAGGAGAGATCCAGACAACTAGAGGGAAAGGACAGAAAAGGGAGAAAGGCTACTAGACAGTAAGAGGGAAGCATTCACATCTTATTCCAGTGAGAGAAATACATTAGAAGACAAGGCATGTTGAACTCTATCTAGGAAGCACAGGGCTACAGGCAGAAACAAGGGCTTCCTGACAAGGCTTAGCACTTAGCTGTGAGTTTGCTTCTATCTCCAAAAGAATCACTGAGATGATGAACTAGGAACAGTATAAATGGTGACTTCTGCAGGAGGGAAAGAACAGGGCAGAAGGGATGGAAGCAAGTCAGTTTCTACGTTTGAATCATGTATAAATATCTTACATGATCAAAAAGAGGAAGGGCAATCCCTCAAGTTGCAAATAAATGTCAGCAAATATATACATTTAACAAATTGGAAACAAAACTACAAGAGAATAATTTTTTTAACTGATCTTTGGATAAAATGAGCTACAAAGACATACTGAACTTCATTCAGTATCCTTGTTAGTGAAAACAAATTATAATTTTAAAACCATTTTCTGTACACCATGGGATAGGACAGTTATATTACTACTATTAAGAACCAAGATATCTGGATTTAACAGATATATCCATAGCATTCCATCATAAAACAACAGAATACACATTCTTTTCAAATATACATGGAACATTCTCCAGAAGAGAACACATATTAGGCCACAAAACAAATTTCAATAAATTCAAAAAGACTGAAGTCATTCCATGCATCTTTTCTGACCACAATGCTATGAAAAATCAACCACAAGAAAAAGATCTGGAAAAAAACACAAATACATGGAGGTTAAATAACATACTACCAAACAATGAACATGTCATCCAAGAAACAAGAAAGAAAATCAAGAAAATACATGGAGAAAAATGAAAATGAAAACACAACAGTCCAAAAAATCTCTGGGACGATCATAGCAATACAGGCCACTTCAAGAAACAAGAAAAGTCTCAAACAACCAACCATACACCTAAAAGAACTAGAAAAAGAACAAGCAAAACCCAAAACCAGTAGAAGGAATGAAATAATAAAGACTAGAACTGAAATAAATGAACTAGAGACTAAAACAAACAAACAACAGAACAGATCAATGAATCCAGGAGTTGGTTCTTTGAAAAGATCAACAAAATTGATAAACTTTTAGCAGACTCATCGAGAGAGAGAGAGAGGACTCAAATAAACAAAATTAGAAAAGAAAGGAGAAGTAACTAATACCACAGAAATACAAAGGATTATAAGAGAATATTATGAAAGATTATACGTCAACAAATTGGACAACCTAGAAGAAATGGATAAATTCCTAGAGACATATAACCTCCCAAAACCGAATCAGGAAGAAACAGAGAATTTGAACAGACTGATTATCAGTGATGACATTGAATCAGTAGTCAAAAAACTCCCAACAAACGAAAGTCCAGGACCAGACAGCTTCACAGGTCAGTCCAACCAACATTTAAAGAAGAGTTAATATCTACTCTTCTCAAACTATTTCAAAAAATGAAGAAGGAAAACTTCCAAATTCATTCTATGAGGCCTGCATTACCCTGATCCCAAAACCAAATAAAGACACTACAAATAACAGGAACTACAGGCCAGTATCTCTGATGAACACAGATGCAAAAATCCTCACCAAAATATCAGCAAACCAAATCCAACAATACCTTAAAAAAATCATTCACTATGATCAAGTGGGATTTATTCCGGGGTTGCAAGGGTGGTTCAATATTCACAAACCAATCCTCAATCAGCATGATAGATCACATCAACAACAGAAAGAATAAAAACCATATGATCATTTCCATAGATGTGGACAAAGTACTCCACAGAGTAAAACATCCATTCATGATAAAAATCCATCCACAAAGTAGGCTTAGAGGGAACATACCTCAACATAATAAAGCCATACATGAAAAACCCACAGCTAACATCATCCTCAATGGGGAAAAACAGAGAGCTTTCCCCTAAGATCGGGAACAAGCGTGCCCGCCCTCACCGCTTTTATTCAACACAGTACCAAAGCCTTACCCACAGCAGACAGGCAAGAAAAAGGAATAAAAGGCATCCAGATTGGTAAGGAAAAAGTAAAACTTTCACTATTTGCAGATGACATGATACAATATACAGAAAACTCTAAAGATGCCACCAGAAAACTGCTAGAACTGATAAATGAATTCAGCAAGGTTGCAGCATACAAAATCAATGTACAGAAATCCGTTGCGTTTCTACACACTAATAATAAAGCAGCAGAAAGAGAAATTAAGAAAACAAACCATTTACAATTGCACCAAAAATAATTTAAAAAATACCTAGGAATAAACTTAACAAAGGAGGTGAAAACCTTGTACTCTGTAAACCATAAAACACCGATGAAAGAAATGAAGATGACACAACTGAAAAAGTATTCCATGCTCATGTATTGGAAGAACAAATACTGCTGACATGTCCATACTACCCAAAACACTCTACAGATCTAATGCAATCTCAATCAACATACCAACAGCATTTTTCACAGACCTAGAACAAATAATCCTACAATTTGTACAGAAACACAAAAGACTCCAAATAGCCAGTCTTGAAAAAGAAAAACAAAGCTGCGAGTACCACAATTCCAGATTTCAAGTTCTACTACAAAGCTTTAGTAATCAAAATGTGTGGCACTGGCACAAAAAACAGACACAGAGATCAACAGAAAAGGATAGAAAGCCCAAAAACAAACCCAAGATTATATGGTCAATTAATCTCCAACAAAAGAGGCAAGAATATGCCATGGGGAAAAAGACACTCTTCAATAAATGGTGTTGGGAAAACTGGACAGCAACATGCAAAAGAATCAAACTGGAGCACTTCCTTACACCATACCCAAAAATAAACTCAAAATGGATGAAAGACCTAAATGTGAGACCTGAAACCATAAAAATCCTAGAAGAGAACACAGGCAGTAATTTCTCTAACATCAGCCATAGCAACTTTTTTCTAATATGTCTCTCGAAGCAAGGAAAACAAAAGCAAAAATAAAATACTGGGACTTCATCAAAATAAAAAGCTTCTGCCCAGTGAAGGAAACAATCACCAAAACTAAAAGACAACCTATGGAATGGGACAAGATATTTGCAAATGACATAGCCAGTAAAGGGTTAGTACCCAAAATATATAAAGAACTGATAAAACTCAACACCCAAAAACCAAATAATCAAAAAACAACAACAACAACAACAACAACAAACGGGGGAGGAGGGTGGCAGAAGACATGAACAGACATTTTTCCAAAGACAACATCCGGATGGCGAACAGACACATGAAAAGACGCTCAACACCACTCAGCATCAGGGAAACGGAGATCAAAACCACAATGAGACAGCACCTCTCGCCAGTCAGAACAGCTCACATCAACAAGACAAGAAACAGCAGGTGTTGGTGAGGATGTGGAGAAAGGGGAGCCCTTGTGCACTGTTGCTGGGAGTGCAAACCGGTGCAGCTGCTCTGGAAAACAGTGTGGAGGGTCCTCAAAAACTGAAAATAGAATTACCCTATGATCCAGTAATTACACTACTAGGTATCTACCCAAAGAATACAAAAACACTAATTTGAAAGGATACATGCATCGCTAAGTTTATAGCAGCATTATCTACAATGGTCAAAATATGGAAACAGCCCAAGTGTCCATTGATTGATGAAGGGATAAAGAAGATGTGGTGTATGGGCACCTGGGTGGCTCAGTCGGTTGAGCGTCTGCCTTCAGCTTAGGTCATGGTTCCAGAGTCCTGGGATCAAGCCCGCATCAGGCTCCATGCTCAGTGAGGAAGTCTGCCTCTCCCTCTCCATCTGCCTCTCTCCTCTGCTCATGCTCTCTCTCACTCTCTCTCTCTCAAATAAATAAAATCTTAAAAAAAAAAAAAAGATGTGTTGTATGTACACACACACACACACACACACACACACACACACAGAGGAATATTACTGAGCCATTAAAAAGAATGAAATCTTGCCATTTGCAAAAACATGGACAGAGCTCAAGAGTATTACGCTAAGTGAAATAAGTCAGTCAGAGAAAGAAAAATACCACGATTTCTCACATATGTGGAATTTAAGAAACAAAACAAAGGAAGAAAAAAAAAGAGACAAGCCAAGAAAGCGACTCTTAACTACAGAGAACAAACACATGGTTAACAGAGGGGAGGAGTGAACCTGGGGCAGGGGATTAGGCCTACACTTACCCCGAGGAGCACGGAGTGATGTGTGCAAGTGTTGACTCGCTACACTGCACACCCGAAACTAACACAACACTGCATGTTAACTACACTGGAATTAAAATAAACAACTTCATAAGATAGAGACAAGATACCTAGCACATGACAAAAAAGATGGAACAGTAAGTTAAGCACTTGTACACAAACGTGCGTAACAGTATTTCATCATTGGAAACAACCTAAACGTCCATCAATGGATGAACGGATATCCACGAAAGGCTCTTCAACCGTATAAAGGAACTAAGTACTGATAAATGCTGCCACATGGATGAACTTTCCTAGTAGAAGTGCCCAACAATTAGCTTCTTTTGACTGTAATTTAAGTGCCTGACAGCAAGCTTTTCATTGTCAAAGCATCCATTTTGAAGACATTCACCTTGGACCAACACATTGCCAGCTCCAGGAACAGGCAAAGAACCAGGCTGCCCCTGCCAATGAAGCCCCCCTTTTGGAAAGCCCTGGGTGACCGAGATAACTGCTCGCTTGAGTGACCCTGGTTTTCCCTTTCTGTGCTCTAATTCCCGCCCTTATATTTTAAATTCACCAATAAACAGCAAACCTGCAAAACACAAGGCACTCCACCCTCAACCCCAATACAGGCAGAACCCAGGGCTGAGTGCACACTTTCCCTCTCCATGACCTTGCTGTGTGGCTGACCACGTAGCCTCCAGGACTTGTGAGTTATGGACCTTGTTTTTCCAACGTTACCTGACGGTTGTTGCCCAAGTGTGTCTTGCAATCCTAGGAAGAACCTCAAACACCAGTCCAGCCACAACTCTGACCGCCGTCAGGGAAATGTCGGGATGCTCACCACATGGGCCCAGGTGAGTGCCCAGGACTTCCTAGTCGCTAGCATCACTACTGACAGGCAGAAACCAACGCAGAGCAACCCTTCAAAATATCACGCCGAAAGACGCCAGAGTTAAAAGACCACATACGGTATAACTCTATGAAATTGGTAAATCCATAAAAACACAAAGTAGATTAATGGTTGCCAAGGAAAAGGGGAAAGAGGGCATAGGGAGGGACTGCACATAGGGACAGAGTTTCTCAGTGGAGTGATGATAATGTTCTAGAATTAGTGATGATATGTGTACAACTCTAAATACTAAAGACGACTGAATTGTACATTTTAAGAGTGAATTTTACGGTACATAAATTATGCCACAATGAAACTTTTATAAAAAGAGAGTATTTAACTTCAATGACTTTTATTAAACTGATGGCTTTGTGGGAATCATTTTTTTTTCTGAACCTTAAAAAGTCTAAATGAATTAAAACAATTGAAGTGGGGGCGCCTGGGTGGCGCAGTCGTTAAGCGTCTGCCTTCGGCTCAGGGCGTGATCCCGGCGTTATGCGATCGAGCCCCACATCGGGCTCCTCCACTATGAGCCTGCTTCTTCCTCTCCCACTCCCCCTGCTTGTGTTCCCTCTCTCGCTGGCTGTCTATCTCTGCCAAATAAGTAAATAAAAAATCTTTAAAAAAACAAAACAATTGAATACAAAGTACATTCCATCACCACAACAGACTTGAACTAAAAATAAGTACCAGCAGATATCTTTCACACCCCAAATACTTAGGTTGCTTTCTTCATATACATTTTATGGTTATTCATACCACTAAGGGAACTGACAGGACTAAAAAGAAGGGGCATTCACTCAGTAATTGCATTAAGCCAAAATTGAGCGCCCAACACAAAGAACAAGCCATGGCCTCAACCTGCTTTCAGCTTCTACACGTTCCGTCACCTCCTGGAGACACTGAATGGAAGCTTGCTTGCGGGAATCACCTCCGTCCGGGCTGACATTTATGCTGCTTCAGATATTCCGTGTGATCCTTGGAGGCCACCTCCAACTCCCAGGCACCCACTGCCCTTCCTGCACGGCTCCTATGCTTGGGATCATACCATATACTGTGTCTGGCTTGTTTCGCTTAGCAGAATGCCTTTGAGGGTCACTCTAGTTACAGCACAGACCACTCCAGTCCCCTGTGCTGCTGAGCAGTACTGCGTTTTGGCTATACATTCACCAGTTAATCAGCACTTACAGCTCTGAGCTACTAAGAATAATCTTGCCATGGACACACACATACAAGCCATCTTTTCCTCTGTCTTGGATAAATTTCTAGAGGTCAAATGGCTGCACTGTATGGTACATTTATATATCATTTTTTAAAGAAATTACCAAAATCTTTTCAAATGACTATACCACTTTATAGTCCCACCATCAGTCTCTAAAGGGCCCCATTTCTCTACTTTCACTGTCTGCCTTTCTGCTTAAAGCCATTCCATTGGGTACAGAGTGGTGCCTCGTTATGATGAAATCTGTATTTCCCTAATGACTAAGGATGGTAAGCATCTTTCATGTGCTTATTTGCCATCTATAGGTCTTCTCTGGTGAAGTGTCTGTTTCAGTCCTTTGCCCATTTTTAAACTGGGTTGTCTTCAAACCGAGTTATAAGTGTTCTTTATATGTTCTGACTACATTCCTGTATTAGATGCAGGATTTGAAAATATGGACTCTGAGAAACAAACTGAGGGCTTCAGAGGGGAGGGGGTGGGGGAATGGGATAGACTGGTGATGGGTAGTAAGGAGGGCATGTATTGCATGGAGCACTGGGTGTTATACACAACTAATGAATCATGGAACTTTACATCAAAAACTAGGGATGTACTGTCTGGTGACTAACATAATATAATAAAAAAATTATTAAAAAAATAAACAGACAAACTTAAAAAAAATGAAAATATTACCTCAAAGTCTATGACTTGTCTTTTCATTTTCTGAATGAAATGACTTCAAAGTGAAAAAGGTTTTATTTTGATGTAATAGTCCAATTTATAACTTCAAAAGCAGAATCTACATATAAGCTTTCTCCTTTTTTGGAGACTGTGGTATTGGAGGTATATCTAAGACCTTTGGCCTAAGCCAAGGTCACGAATATTTTCCTGTGTGTTTTCTTCCAGAAGTGTTATAGCTTTAGCTCTTACGTTTAAGTCTATCTTTCACTTTGAGTTCATTTTCTTATACTGTGTGAGGTAAGAGTCAAAGTTCATCTTTTTAAAAAATTTTAATTTTGGTAAAATACACATTACACAAAACTTATCTTAAGCATTTTTAAATATACAGTTCAGTGGAATTAAGTACATTCACAGCATTATAGCATCATAACCACCGTCTATCTTGGAAGCCTTTTCATCTGTAAAATGGAAACTGCACCCTCTGAACAGCAACCCCCACTCTCCCCTCCCCTCCCCATCTCTAACAACCGTCACTCTACGGTCTAGGACTCTGAAAAGTCTGAGAAACTCGTATCAGTAGAGTTTTGTGACTAGCTCACTGCACTACAGATAACGTCCTCAAGGTTCATCCATGCTGCGGCACGTGTTGGAATTTCTTTTTAAGGCTGAATCACATTTCGTGCATCTCTGCGTCAGCGCACAGACACACAGACATTTTGTTTATCCATTCATCTTTCGGTGAACACTTGGGTTACTTCCACCAAAAGGAGAGTAATTAGGAATTTTAGAAAAGTGAAAACTCTGTAATTTGAATTGGAAATACCAATATGAACTATACTTTTCTTCCTTTCCAAAGATTCCTAGGTCTGCCTAGTGAACCAGCCTAGAAGCAATGACATTCCAGTCTCAATTGTGGTCTCTGAGCACATTAACCTACTAAAAGGTATCAGGTTTCCAGGAGGAAAGGTTGATTCCAGGTTTGGGATGGGAAATACTCAGATGAACCTAGAATACCTTGTTGGGCCCAAAAGCAAGGAAGCCAGGAAGCCAGCGAAGACTAACAGAGTCATTTCAAAAGAGCTCAGGACCAGGGCGCCTGGGTGGCTCAGTCGTTAAGCATCTGCCTTCGGCTCAGGGCCTGATCCCGGGGTCCTGGGATCGAGCCCCACAGCGGGCTCCCTGCTCTGATGGGAGCCTGCTTCTTCCTCTCCCACTCCCCCTGCTTGTGTTCCCTCTCTCACTGGCTGTCTCTCTCTCCGTCAAATAAATAAATAAAATCTTAAAAAAAAAATGTTAACGCAATAAACAGTGTGTATAATTCCCAAACCTCTGTAGAGAGAAAAAAGAATAGAGAAGAAGAAAAAACAAAAACAAACAAAACCCCAGATCAAGTAAGCAGAAAGCACACAGTAAGATGACAGATATAAATCCAGACGTATCAGTAATTATTACATCAATCATAAACAAAGTGTCCCACTTAAAATAAAAGGATTGACAGACTGATTAAAAACAAACTTATGCTGGGGCGCCTGGGTGGCACAGTGGTTAAGCGTATGCCTTCGGCTCAGGGCGTGATCCCGGCGTTATGGGATCGAGCCCCACATCAGGCTCCTCTGCTGGGAGCCTGCTTCTTCCTCTCCCACTCCCCCTGCTTGTGTTCCCTCTCTCGCTGGCTGTCTCTATCTCTGTCAAATAAATAAATAAAATCTTTAAAAAAAACCAACAAACTTATGCTGTTTAAAAAAGACACATCTAAAATATAAAGACAGACGGGGCGGCTGGGGGGCTCAGTTGGTTAAGACTGCCTTCAGCTCAGGTCATGATCCCGGAGTCCCAGGATCAGATCCCACATTGGGCTCCCCGCTCAGTGGGGAGTCTGCTTCTCCCTCGGACCCTCTCCCCTCTCCCCTCTCATGCTCTCTCTCACTCTCTCTCTCAAATTAAAAAAAAAAAAAAAAAGTTAAAATATAAAGACAGAAAAGATACAAAAGCTAAAGACAAAGATAAAACAAGCAATTAACCAAAAGCAAGCTCCAACAGCTATATGAACATGAAATAGACTTTAAGGCAAAAAAGAATCCCTGGAAATTAAAGGTGACTACACAATCATTAAAAGCTCAGCTTATCAGGAAAATGTAATTTTAAACTTGTTTGGAGAGGACAAGTAGCCTGCTCAGAGTCAGCCACAGAGGGGTGGCTGAAATGCAAACTAGCCACCAAGTGACATTTCCTCTCCTCTCCAAGCTGCTGACAGCTAAGGGCAGAGCCAATGGGGTCTCCCTCTCCCTGGGTTCCAGGCCCTCCCCGACACTGCACAAGCAGCTCCTTCTGGCTAGAGCCTCACTGTCCCTTCCCTTCATACAGCTAGTTCTACGGATCCTTTGAAAATATAAGGTGTTAAACATCATTTCCTGGGCTTCCTTCTGCCTCAGCTCCAATCCCATGGCTGTCTGTACTGCTACTCTATTCCCTTCTCTGAACCTCCTGGAAGATGTGAGAGGCTGGGGCCAGGGCTGTCTCTGACCTGTGTATCCTCAGTGCCAAATCAGTACCTGGAATATATGAACAAGTGTTTAGTGAGGGATGTTAATTTTTTTTTAAAGATTTTATCTATTTATTTGACAGAGAGAGAGAGGCAGCAAGAGAGGAAACACAAGGATGGGGAGTGGGAGAGGGAGAAGCAGGCCTCCCGCTGAGCAGGGAGCCTGATGAGGGGCTCGATCCCAGAACGCTAGGACCATGACCTGAGCCGAAGGTAGACACTTAATGACTGAGCCACCCAGGTGCCCCAGGATGTTAATTTTGAACAAGTAATTAATGAATGAATACTGCCACATTTTAACCTTTAACTCTCCAAGACGATCAGTTTGGGAAAAGCTACAGACATACAATACGGTATGCACAGGACACCAGCCAAGCTTTCTCAGAAAGGCCTCTTTCTAGCAGAATTCCCTTCCCTCCCCCATGCTCCAGCTCACATCAGTTTTGAATCCCCAACTCCCTGCACTACAAACTATGAGTATTAGCAGGTCTTGATGGTGACAGTGTTTGACAGTGGTCCATGGGAGCAGAGGCCCTGCCCATGTACTGGAGAACAATGGAGACGAAGTCCGCTGATACAAACAGGTCAACTCCTATTGGAGGAGAGAAGATAGAAAGTCTTTCCAAGCCCTTCGGAATGGAGATTCACAGGAAGTGAATTTATAGTAACATATATAAGTGGGGTGGGGGAGCGGTGTCAATGGCAGGAGTAGCCAAACAACAAAAGAAAGTGAGAAAACAAAACCTGCTGATAAGCAGAGGAAACAGGGAACTAGGGGCTCACAAGGCCTCAGTGAAATGTCCTTTCTGATGCTCACCTCCTTTTGCTCCGAATTCATACTCATCCAATAGTCTTCTAGTTACTAAGTATCACCTTGGTACCTATAAGGAGACAGCCAGAATACGGGCCCAGTATGTATGTCAAGGGACAGGGGCCCCTCTGGTGTACATTGTATATTATATCCTTTCAGCTCGCAGCCCGTCCCTGAGTGGGGTCATCTGTGTTCAGACAGAAGCCCAGCTTCTCTATCATACCCCAGAGAGTGGGCCACACCCACCCACTTACTCTGCCCACGGCACCACAACATATTTAACTGGTCCTGCTTTTCTCATTTTCTGGGTCCAAAGAGCTGAAAAGTGACCCTTCACAGGTCAACAGTAACTACCATTAGGGCCCAGGATGCTAGAATCTGTGTCCTGAGAAATTCCCAAACTATATCCTGAGGCAGCAGGGTACACGGACCAGGGAAATGGGTGTAGGGCCACGCCACCCAGGTTCCAATCCTGACTCTTCCCTGACCAGTAGCGTAACCTGGCTCCTAACTAAAGGCATTAACTAAAATCTGTATCAGACTTAGCACAAAACCTCACACGTGGTAGACGCTCATTAACATTTGCTTGGCATGGTAACAAATACAGGACTACTTAAAGAACCTCAGTCACCCTGAAAAACGTCGACTGGCTAAATGAAAAGGATCAGTGGTTCTCAGAAAAGAAGACTCTACTTTCAAACAGCCCTGGTTCTGCCCAGTTTCTCCGTTTCTACTGCCCTAGAAAAACCCTCCACCACCTCCCATCTGCACCACTGTGGTGACCTGATCAACCAGCCCTTCTCTACCACTCCCTGGGTCTGCTACCGTCCATCACAACCCATTCTTTACCCAACAGCCAGAAGGGTCTTTGGAAAACGTGCATACTTCATGCTGCCCCTTCTTGACAGCTTCTCAGCCTGATCGGGCCTCTGGCCACCTTGTATCTGCTCCCCTCCCCCTCCCCCACAACCCCAGCCACACTGGCCTTCCTTCCACTGTCACAAAAGCCCCAACCCTCTTCCACCTCATGACCTTGGCACTGGCTGTTCCCACCCTGCTATTTTTCTACCTGCTCTTCCTAAGGCTGGCCCGCTCCTGTAAGTCACACCTTGGCTTAAGATCCCCTCTTTAGTGGGGCCTTCTCTAATCACCCAACCTTCGACATTACCGGTTTTAATTCTTTTTTTTAAAAGGTTTTATTTATTTATTTATTTGACAGAGAGAGAGAGACAGCCAGCGAGAGAGGGAACACAAGCAGGGGGAGTGGGAGAGGAAGAAGCAGGCTCCCAGCGGAGGAGCCCGATGCGGGGCTCAATCCCAGGACTCCGGGATCACGCCCTGAGCCAAAGGCAGACACCCAACGACTGAGCCGCCCAGGCGCCCCTCCAGTTTTAATTCTAAGTGTCACTCAACTCTGACATTTCCTTTTGACCTGAGTAGTTTCTTCATCATTATTTGTCATCTGCCTCCCTTCACCAGAATGCAAACTCTCCAAGAGTTTGTCAGTCTTGTTCAACAGTACACGCCCAAGACCTGGAAGGGGACCTGGTACATAGTGGGTGCTCAATAAATATCTGGAAAATGAAAAAATGAGCAATCATTTCAAAAGCCGAAGTGTATGGTTTCATACACATCTATTAGGGGTGTTCTTTATCTTGAGAGAGTGAATACTGTCATGTTAAGAACTCAGAGCCAGGAGCCCGACCTGCATGGGTTTGAATTCTGTCTTCTATTTATATGCTGTGTGATTTTGGTAGAACACCGTACCCTCTCTTTGTCACACTTTCCTCTTCTTTCAAAAGGCGCTAACATTAGTGCCTTCCTCACGAGGCTGCTGTGAGGATTCCGGTTTGTAAAGTGGCTAGAACTTTGGTTCTCCCTCACAACCACCCATGGCTAGAACATAGTAAATACTATGTAAATGTCAACCAGCACACTACTGATGCTGGAAAGCTCTCTTTAGACAGTGAGAGTGAGAGACATTATGGAGGGACAGGGAAAAGCAGACTGGCCGCTGAGCAGGAAGCCCAACGTGGGGCTAGATCCCAGGACCCCAAGATCATGACCTGAGCCAAAGGCAGACGCTTACCAGACCGAGCCGCCCAGGTGCCCCTGGAAAGCTCTCTTTATATAAGTCCTCTGCATTTTTTTAGGTTTATAGCAGTTGTATCTATCTTATTGCCATAGTAAATAGAATAATTTCTTTCCCTGAATTTCCTAAACATAACTATTTATAAGTAGGAAAGCTATTGATTTTTAGATTGATTTTGTACCAAGGTACCTTACTGGATTCTCATCAAACTCTTCCCATTGCAACAGAACAACTTCCTTAATTCTCCATCACTGTCCTGCCTCATTCCCATTTCTGCAGCCAACTGCTGTTTCCATCACTCCACTCCTTCATCTTCTTTCCCTGCTAACACACATACACACTCACATTCTGTTCTGGAAATATTACCAGCAACACCCACCACTACTGTCATCACAAATCCAATTTAAACTTTTATGACCTAATGTTACTTGAGCTCTGGGGGGCATCTCACATGCCAACCAGTTTTGAGGTTTCTTTTTCTTGAACTCTGAAACACAAGTCTCTTCTTTTCTCTCATCTCTACTGGGCTCTCAGTCTCCAGCCCCTTTTCTGTTCCCTTGCCAATTCCCTCAGCACTATCCCCAGTCCTCTTATTCTACACACTCTCCTTGAGCTAATCTGGCCACACCTCATCAGTGCAACCTGTCCAGATCTTTCTCTTGGGACACATGCTTACTCATCTGCTCACCAACAAGCTGTGGGTCCAATTCATATAAAACAGAAATCTCCACCCACCCCTCAGAAACAACTCTGACAGTCTTCCCTGACTCAGGGAATGCTACCGCTCCCAACCCAGGCCCACAGAGCAGAATTCCAGCAGTCATCCCTGGCTCTTCCGTCTCCCTCACAACCAGCACCCAACTAGTCACCAAATCCAGTTGCTTCTGCCCCCCACCCTTTTTTAAATTAATGTTTTCTACATATTGAACTAACTTATCTTATTAAGGTATAGTTGATACACAATGTTACATTAGTTTCAGGAGTACAACGTGGTGGTCTATATGCTATGTTATGCTCACCACAAGCCTAGCTACCACCTGTCACCACTCCACATTCTTAAAATACCACTGAGACATTCCCTATGCTGTACCTTTCATCCCAGTGACTTGCTTCTGCCTCTTTTACCATCTCTCTTTCCTCAAAGCTACTACAGTTTCTTTAAACCCCTGTCTTTTCTGGCCTACTGTGGACTATTCCAACCAAAAGTCCTTTGGGAAATCACTCCAATAAATCTCTCTTCCCTAGAGGATAAAATTCAAGTTTTTAAGGTAATCCTCAAACCCCTCTATGATCTGGTCTCTGCCCGTGGCTCTGGTCTTATTTCTTAATATACATTCCACCACCACCTGCAAACCTTCAAACGCTACATTTCAGCAACCCTAAAGTGATCAAAGTTCACCAACAGACTAGGTCAAGCCTCTCAAATTTGCGTGTTGCTTCCTTTCCCCAGGCTGACCTTCAGTCCCGTATTCACATTCACTTTCCAAACCTCGGTGAAGAATGTCTTATTAATCACCTAAGCATTTCTTGGAGGACCCTTACCTCCAAAACTGACCCTGCTCTGTGTGTCCCCATGTACTTCTGATGAGGGAACGAAAGGCAAGCTGAGGACAAAGCAGACGCTGACACCCCGCAACCCCCCCCTCCATGGGATGTACACGGACATTCCTCAGGCACTCCTGGCTGGCCTAAAGGACAAAGGAACAGTTAACCTATAGGGACCACAATCCTGCAAGACTTGAGTCTCCCTCAGTTTACAAATGTCTTAGCAGTCTACAGGAACAAAGCATTTCCATCACTAACCTAGCTTCCAGAAGGGAATGTAGATACCATTAAAGGTCCTTATAATCTGCAGCCCATAGACAGATACTTGTAGGAATCCAGGAAGTTCCCAACTATCTTCATGTTAAGGCCTACCTAAAAAGAAAAAACAACTTAACTGGACAATGGCAAGGCCTCCAAGGCTTCCAGTATCTTGCGAATCTTCTTTAACATGAAAATCCCTTTGAAACCTCCCTTTTTCCTTACCTCCCCCAACCCTATGGTATATAATCAGCCACCCCTCACAACCCGGGGCAGCAGCTCTTTCTGCCCACGAGTCCTGTTCCCGTGCTTTAATAAGCCACCATTTTGCACCAAAGACGCCTCAAGAATTCCTTCTTGATCCTCGCCCCGGACTCCATCCCACCGAACCTCACCTGTATTCCGCAACCTCATCACTTCCGCAGCCTATTCTGAGAACCTATTAAGTTGTCATTGTCCCTATAGGGTTTCTTGTCCACCGGCCCCACCAGACCTCTGCTCTCACAAAACAGGGATAGGAACAACTTTTCTTTGCACTCTTAGCGCCTGCCGCAGGGTCCAGCAAACATGAGACAGTAAAAACTGTTGAATAAAGGAATAAACGAGGCCCTAATTTCCCAAATGAGTTCCAAAGAGCTTAGAAACAGACGGTGAGAAATGGTAAACCTTTGCTGAGCTCAAAGTTTAGGGTACGAAATTGGCAGAAAAGAGACTGAAAGTTGTAAATTAAGTCTGATGACAAGTATTTCTGGACGGTCTAACACCCTCTAAAGGAGTGTCTCGGAGGAGGAGGGGGGAGAGGGAGCTCACGACCAACTCCCACCCTGCTAAGATGGAATGTGGACATCTCGGGGCTCAGGGAGAGCTTTTCGGAAAGGAGAGAAAAACCGCTACTCACCCAGATGGCCGCCGTCCGGACCCTGGTGGCCATCCCCACGGTCGGTTCTGTGCGTCCCGCGGGTGGAGGCAGGACCCGAGGGCTGCCGGACGGCAAAGGAACGTGAAGGAAGCGGTCTCCCCGCCGCTCCCACCGCCACGCAGGGGAGAGCCTCCCGCCCCCCACGGAGGGAGGGACCGGGGCCGCAGCACCCGCGGAGACTCCTTCCCTCACGGAGCCCCGGGCTCGCGTCTCCCACGCCCCGCCTTCCCAACACGCGCGATCCGGTCAGGACACTGCTCCAAGTCTGGGCCGGAAGGAGTGAGGTTACAAGAGCCTCGACAGTCCCGCCGCCTTGAAGCTGAAGGGACTGGGCGCGTGAGGCTCCACTAAGCCCTCAGCCGGCAGCCGGGGGACTCGGGGGAGACGGGTGGCCTCTAACTCCCGGATCTGCCGTCACATCGGCTTTGGCCTCCCTTTTGAGTTTGCGGCGCCCGCCGCGGGTGCTTCGGCCACGGCTCTCGAGGCGGACGTGGTCGCACTCTTCAGCTCGAGTCACTGCGACGGGAAACTGACACACACAACGAACCAAGGTTCTCTAGGCCGGGCCCAGCCAATGGCGGCTGTCAGGGACGCATAGGAAACGCGTCGGTGCGACCTCAGGGCGGAGAGAACTACAAGTCCCAGAAGGCCCTGCGGGAGTTCCTCCGGCGCAGGGCGGGGCGGGCGCCCTCCGAGGGCCACCGGCGGGGGGCGTGCTGCGCCGGGAAGCTCGAGTTCTGGCGTCCGGACCGTGCGCGCCCGCGCGGGGGGTCCCAGTACCGCGGAGTTACGGACGCCAACAGCAATAGCGCAGAGGTGGGAGTGGTATCAACTGAGGTGGAAATGTTGCAGGTTCTCCGCTTTTCCGAAATGGGGAATGTCCAGGTTTACGCTGTAAAACCTCAGAAATTCATAATAACGTTAACATAAATGACACTTTAATGAATATTAATTAAAAAATTAGTGAACAGTGGCATTGTTTGACATTTTCCTTGGGCGAAACATCTTTTTAATGTCTGGCTTGACAGAAAACAGCTGGATTCTCACGTTTGCTTCTGCATTCAATCTACCGCGTATATCTCCGCGGAAGTATTTGGAGAACATCCGGCCTCACGCAGGTGTGCTCTGGAAAGGAACCGGGTATTTTAATACGCTTGTCAGATGATTGTGGCTCTCCTTGGATAGCACAGGTTGAACAAGGGACACTTTAGTTGCAGTGCACAATCTGACACCGGCTAGGCGGACTTCTCCATTACGTTAAAATCTGTCTTGCACTTTGAGTGGATAGTTTTATTATGCGTGCTTCTGTAACATCATGAATTAGTCATGTGTGATATTGGTTCCCTGACTTAAACAGATCTTCCACGTGTTGACACATTTCACTTTACGATATGAAAAATCATATTTAATAATATCATCATCTATCTTAAGTATTGGGAAGCTGTGAAATTCACAGTGGCAGATACAAGTTTTCCAAAATTGTACTATTCATTTGAAAACTCTAATTTTGGGGGGGCGCCTGGGTGGCTCAGTCCAGTGGGCTTTTGATCTCAATTCAGGTTTTCATCTCAGGGTCGTGATTTCAAGCCCTGCCCTGGACTCCCCACCTAGAAAACTCGAATTTTATGTTGGCAATACATAAATAAATACTGTCATTTGTTTCCCTTGAAGTGACAAGCTCACTTGGTTGATTTCTGAAAAAAATGTCTGCCACATCCATGAGTACCTTGTCTTCAGTCCTTTTTTAGCAAGGTTAAGCTCTCAAATCAAATCATCACAGCTGTTTTTTCTAGAGGTAACTATGGAATTTCAGTATGCAGTACAGGGTATTTGTTGCGCAGATACTAAAAAGATATGTACTCGACTTGATTTAATAAATACTTTTACTGCTCTATCAAGGACATCATAAAGTGAAATAAATCCTAGATAAATATTAATGTAGAAAGGAAGGCTCTAAAAGTTTTACACTGAAATGTAGAGTTAGCATTCTTTGTGCACTGATTTGTTAAATCATTTCAATCATATACTAAGTTCCTCATATTCCATTAATTTTCTATGCTCGTGTAACAAGTTACCACAAACTTGGTGTCATAAAACAGTACAAATATATCTTATAGTTCCATAGGTCAAAAGTTCCTCACAAGTCTTACTGGGCTAAATCAAAGCGTTGGCAGGGATCCGCTCATTTCTGGAGGCTCTTGGGAAATGATCTTTCTCCCTTGCCTTTTCCAGATTTTAGAGGTCACGTGCATTTCTTGGATCATGGCCCATTTCCTCCGCATTCAAAACCAGCAAAGGGTTCTGTTCACATCCCTCTGGCCACCTCCTCTATCTTCCTCTTCCACTTTTAAGGATGTATGGATTACAGTGGGCACACTTGGATAATGCAGGATTAGCAAACCTCATTCTCCTTTGCCATGTAACATATTCAGAGATTCTAGGATTAGGATGCGGACATCTTTCAGGAGCCATGATTTTGCCTACCATGTATATGTGAGTCTGTCTCTAGTCTTTTTATTTCGTTCCACTGATATGTGCCTACAGTGAGGTCTGCAAATCTTTCTGTAGAAATCCAGTGTATTCGTGTGCTAGGGGTGCCATGATAAAGGACCACAGTACACCAGTTACTGACCCTTGCCACTGTAGCACAAAAGCAGCCACAGGTAATACGTACCTGAATGAGCATGGTTGTGTTCCAGTAAAACTTTCATTACAAAAGTAGACAGGCGGCCAGACTTGGCCTGTGTCTGTTGTTTGCTGACTCCTGGTCAATACTATGCCAGGATACCAGTCTTGTTATTATAGTAAGCCTTGATAAGTAGTGGGTCAAAGCCTTTTTTAATTGTTTTCCTTTAAAATGGTCTCAGCTATTTTCATTCCTTTGGTCTTGCATGCACATTTTAGGCTCCAATTACCAAGTTTCATGTAAAACCCTTTATAATAAATTATGATATATCTATTGGGGTGTTGTCTCCACGTGGCACACACGGTTGCTCCACTATCCAATAACTATCCCCGCTCCTTCCTTTCTGCCGGAACTACTATGTATGTTTAGGTATTGGTTGGCCATAAGTTTATGGCATTCCCCTTTCTAGAGTCAGTGAATGAATGTTGAGTTCTTCAATTCATTCAACTAATATTTGTTGAATGCCTATGAGCTGGCCACTGTATTAGGCACAGAGGATACATCAGTCATTAAAACTAAAATCCTCGGGGGGAGCCTGGGTGGCAGTCGGTTGAGCGTCCGACTTACGATTTCAGCTCAGTTCATGATTTCAGTGTCGTGAGATTGAGCCCTGGGTCAGGTTCCATGCCCAGCGTAGAGTCTGCTTGAGATTCTCTCTCCCTCTCCTGCTAATGCTCTAAAATAAATGAATAAATCAATCTTTACAACAAACAAACTAGGATCCTTGAGGCACCTGGGTGGCTCAATCGGCTAAGTATCCAACCCTTGAATTCAGCTCAGGTCATCTCAGGGTGGTGAGCTCTAGCCCTGAGTCAGGCTCCACATTCTGCAAGGAGTCGGCTTAAGACTCTCCCCCCACCCATGGGGGACTGGGATAGGCTGGTGATGGGTAGTAAGGAGGGCACGTATTGCATGGTGCACTGGGTGTTATACACAACTAATGAAATCGAACTTTACATCAAAAAATAAAAATTAAAAAAAAAAGGCTCCTCCCCCCCCCCCCCGCTCACTCTAAAATAAATAAATCTTTCCCAAAAAACCCACCAGGATCCTTTGTGAAACATTTATTTCGGCAAAGGAAGACAGATGATTGATTGGTTGATAGATAGGTAATGAGTACTGTTGAAAAAATGAAAAGAATAGGATAAAGGGGATTAGCAGTACCAGTGGGGTGGCTGCAATTTTAAATAAAGCAATGTCTCAGTTTCCTAGGCCACCTGTAACAAAGTAACAGAGTGTGGGCTTCAGCAACAGAAATTTGTCTTTACAGTTCTGGAGGCTAGAGGTCCAAAATCAAGTTGTTGGTAGGACTGGTTCCTTCTGAGGGCTGTGAGGGAAGGATCTGCTACAGGCTTCTGTCTTGAACTTGTAGACCCACCTTCTACCTGTGTTTCCCTACACCATCTTCCCTCTATGTGCATCTCTGTATCCAAATGTTCCCCCTTTTTTAAAATATAAGTACACCACTGATATTGGATTATAACTTGCACTAATGACTTAACTTTATTACCTCTATGAAGACTCTCTTCAAGTAAGATCACATCCTTGTAATGGGGGATGGCTTCAACACATGAAATTTGGGAGCACAAAATTCTATCCATAACAAGTAGGGTAGAACTTGTTTGTAAGGTAATACACCCTAAATCTAATCTTTTTCCATAGGGCTGTGTGATACGAAAACTTTGTCATTAATGTAGATAGATGATGATAGATAGCTGAATTTCTAATGTGTAGAGTAAAAAGCAGTTGGCCTTTCCAATTCCCTGAAGCCGCAAATCTATGGACCCTTGCCATCGACCTCCTAAATTTATCTCATTGCTGGGATATCTTACCATCCTCAACCAACACCTATACACACACCCTTTATTCCAACCAGTCCCGGTACAGCTGCTATGATGCTGTGCACATGGTCAGCTTGCAATTTATTTAACAGCAAACTTAACGAAATAAAAAATTTTCACTTTCTTGCCATCTAACAGGAAAGGTAATTCCAGAGACCAATCAGTGTATGCTTAATTCAGGGATGAATGTTAAGAAAATACTTTCTGGGGCACCTGGATGGTTCAGTTGGTTAAGCGTCTGACTCTTGGTTTCAGCTCAGATCACAGTCTCGGGGTCATGGGATCAAACCCTGTGTCACCCTGTGTCAGGGAGTCGGCTTGAGATTCTCTCCCTTTCTCTCTTCCTCCCCCTCTGCCGCCACCCCCAACGTGCTCTCTCTCAATAAATAAAATCTTAAGAAAGAAAAGAAAAGGGAAGAAAGAAAGAAAGAGAGAGAGAGAGAGGGAGGGAGGGAGGGAGGGAGGGAGGGAAAATGTTTTCCAAATCCCCTTTGACCCTGTAACAGTGGTGATTGAGGATACTGGGGCCTTTAAAATTCCTGTGGTTTCCCATGACCCTCAGGATAGAGCCAAGATCCTTAGCCAGATGTGGAGCCAGCAAGTAGTAGTGGAAACACTGCATGTGCTGGAGCCAAAGTGATGTGGGTTTGAACCCTGGCTCTTCGACTCCTTACTGCAACCTGGAGGGACGTCACTGTGAACTCAGAAGTAAGGAATACGCATGAACAGCATTAATGTGAAAACTAAGTAAGACGGTGCATATAACTTACATGCCACTACTCTTTTTCACAGTAATTTACTTCCTTACCTTCAGATCTTAATTTCCACTTAGTACCTACATCATTTTTTTTTAAGATTTTATTTATTTATGTGACAGAGAGACAGCCAGCGAGAGAGGGAACACAGCAAGGGAGTGGGAGAGGAAGAAGCAGGCTCCCAGCCGAGGAGCCTGATGTGGGACTCGATCCAGGAACACCGGGATCACGCCCTGAGCCCAAGGCAGACGCTCAACGACTGCGCCACCCAGGCGCCCCAGTACCTACATCCTTTTAAGATAGGATACATGATAATATAGAGGGAGACAGATGATATTATTCAAGGGAGATCTGAGTAACAACGGTAGGGTGTATTTTCTTATATAGAGGGTCCATAAGATCCTCTACAAAACCCCAGATATTACCTTGCTTGACATGTACCACACACTTGCTAGTTACTTTTCATACTTTACTTCACTAGCTATGTAAATTGGGGCAAATTACCTAAAATTTCCAAACTCTAGTTCCCTTAAACATAGGGGCGAGAATATGTTCCTCACAGGGCTTTAGGTAGAAATAATCTAATGTATTGAAGGGGTTAGCAGATTGGCTACCTTGTATTAAGGTGTCTATAAATGAAGATGAATTATAAAATCAGCAAATACTATTGTTATTAGCTTTCATGTGAAGCTGCAGATTTTCTCAGATTTCCCAGGAATTCTTGATTTTCTGAATATTTTTAAAAAATCAATTTTATTGAGGTAAAACTTACACACAACAAAATGGATCCACTTCACATGTATAGTCTAATGAGTTTAGCAGACAAGTACAGTCATGGAACCACCAACAATCTAGACACAGATCACCCTCAATGGTTCCCTTGCGGCCCCTTTTGCTGTCAGTTGCTCTCCCATCCCAAACCACCAGCAACCGCTGAGTTACCTGCTGTCAAATTCCCTCATTGAGATTCTAGTAGTTTACTTGTATATGAAAACTCTGGGAGAGAAAATATTCCCTTACTGAAGAGACGGATCCTAAAAGTAATATATATTTGTTGAGGAGACTTTGGAAAAAGTAGAAAAGTACAAAAAAGAAAGAAAGGAAAGAAGGAGAAAGAAGAGAAAGCAGGTTAACTGTTATTAATCTTTTGACAAATTTCCTTAAGAGTTTTGAGCAAGATTCATTTCATTTATTTATAATTCATTTATTTTTATATATCTGAGTTTACTCCATATTAACAATTATTTATCATGCTTTCTTCAACACATGACAGCATCAACATTTTTCTTGTTAACAAACTGTTTGCATAATTTTAATGTCTGCATAATATTCCACGACATGGATATGCTATAAATAACCATTTTGCTATTATACATTTTACACTGAAAATTCTGCACCATTATAAGTAATGTTCTAGTGATCATCCATAGACATTTCTCTCTTCCTACATTCCTTAGTGTGTTAGTATTAGTAATATTAGTAGTAGCTAACACATAGAGTGTGCCAGGCACTGTTTTAAATACTTTATACACATTATCTCACTTAATCCACACAACAACCCTCTGAGGTAGGTCCTAGAGTACCTCCATTATACAGCTGAGGAAAATTTGAGCCGTAGGTTATCAGAAACTCTAAGAGGCCAAGGTAAGGGGCTACTCTTCCACTCCACAGAGAACTGCTGCTTATCATGAAAACTACCTCTGACAGGAGTATGTTATACATGTCACTGGTATATATGCACCGAGGAGAGCAGCAGTAACCGAGGGACAGGAGATCTAGTTCTGGGTCTGACTTCACTGAAAATGTGAGACCTGCGCCAACTCACCTTATCTCAACTGTATGATGAAAAGTACAAGTTAGATGGTCTTATGTTCCCTGCGGCTCCCAAGTCTCATGACACTAGCAATCATTTCTAGATTTGTCCTGTGAGAGACACATCAAGATCTTTGTCCTCTTGGTCTCCAAAATGTTTATCATTCAACCATCGATCATTAAGTGTCTAACATGTATCTTGTTTGCTAGCAAATGGCAGATAACGGCTAGCACACAGGAGATATCCCACACATGAGATCCATTTATAGAATGAAAGAGAGAATTATAACAGGTTCTCCTGCTAACTCTTTTTGGGGGCATGAACTCACCACAGAATCTGAAGATTAGGCTCCTCTCCCTAGAAGAGAAAACCTCTGTACAAACAAGACGATTTTGCATACAATACTAAAAGTTGTTTAGTGATCCTCAGAAATGAGTCTATACACCCACTACGGGCAGTGATTTCCTCAGGCTAAGTGCTGATGGAGGTAAGAGGGAAACGTGGCTGGGAGGGAAGCAAGAGCCCCATGAGCTCTTCCTCACACTCAGGCAGGTTTAAGGTGGGCAACAACAGTAACACCAATCACCACAGCTAGCAATGATAAAGCACTTAATATACACCAGGCACTATTCTAAGCTGTTTATGTGTTTACTCACTTAATACCCACCACAGTCCTACAAGGTAAGTAACACCCCTAATTTACAGAAGCGGATGTCTGCAAGTTAGGCACTGAGAGGTTAGGCAGCGTGGCCAGGTTCACTCAGCAAGTTAAGGACAGAGGTGGAATTTCAACTCGGGTAATCTAGCTCAAGCTTATGCATTTAACCACTACATTCCCGTTATAAAGATAAAGGACTACCTTGGAAGGAGGGTGGCTTTGGGCAGCGCTGTTCATTTCATGAGCATAGTTGCTCTAAGTATGGCCCAAGTACCTGCACCCACTCAAATGGGGACCCCCCCCCTGGTGTGCTCAGACACCTAATCTTCCTCTGGATCCCAATGTCCAAGAATCACTGTTTCTAAATTCCCAGGAGCCTCTAGCACCCTGTCTCAAAGAGTGCAACTCTAACTACGACCCAAAACAACACAGAATGGGAAAGTCTGCTACTAGATGGTTCTTGAGCAACCTTGATGATAGAATAGAGAGGCTGGATATCCGAGTAACATGGAATAAACTATAAAAATCACTCAATCCCATTACCTAACAAATCATTTCTGGTCATTTATCCATAGATACTTTTTCAATTCTTGCCCACATGCAAATATATTTAAAATAAGTACCATTATTAGTAAATTTGTTCTTTTTCTGCTTTACGTTATAAGCATTTTCCCTGCTGCTAACCAAAATGTGGTTTAAATCAGACACATAAAACAGTAAAAACTACTAAATGTCCCAGAAGAGAACAATTAAGTTAAAAAAAAAGGCATATTAATTCACTGGAATATTATTTTCCACTTTTCTTACAGTAACTGTATCAATTCTTTATTCTTTGCAGTTGCAACTCTCATTGATTTATCTTTTTGAAGAAGGTAACAAAGTTGGATAATCTCTCAACAACTCCCCTACTCAATGTTTCCTTCTCAGATTTTAGCATTTTAAGGGTTAGTCAAGAATGCGCCAAGGACGACTACTTTTGTAGAAATTTGTGGAAAGAAAAGCTGATGTATTTGTATCCTACAATGAACTCTGTGGGATATTTCCCCTTCTAGGACCAGTTCCCTACTGCACAAAAGGGTAGTAACAAGACTGAACACATTTCTGCACAAATAACATCTACAGAGCTTCTCTCCAGGAGGAGTTTCCAATGCAAAGTAAAGTTATTGCTCTTTGTACAGAACTCTCCACATTCCGTATGTTAATAAGTATTTCCTCTAATATGATTAGTCTGGTATCGAATAAGGTTAGGGCTACTGACGAGTGCAGTCCCACACTGGTTACATGTTGAGAACTGCTCTCCGGTGTGGGCTATTTGATGTACGATCAGTGGAGAGTTCTGGCTGAAGATAATCCCACACTGACTACACTTATAGGTCTCTTCCCCAACATGAACCCTCTGATGCTTAATAAGGTCATTCTTCCGGATGAAGGCTTTTCCACACTGGCAACATTCATATGGCTTCTCTCCAGTATGAATTCTCTGATGCACAATGAGGGCAGAACTCTGGCTGAAGGATTTCCCGCAATCGTGGCATTCATAAGGTTTCTCTCCAGTGTGGGTTCTCTGATGGGAGAACAGGTGAGAGCTTCGACTGAAGCATTTTCCACAGTCTTTACACTCAAAGGGCTTCAGTCCGGTGTGAGTTCTGTGGTGCACCACAAGGTGAGATCTCTGGCTATAAGACTTCCCACACTCATTACATTCATAGGGCCTCACTCTCACGTGAGTTCTCTGATGCAGAATGAGATGTGTGCTCTGTCTGAAAGACTTCCCACACTCAGGACATTCATAGGGTTTCTCTCCAGTATGAGTTCTCTGGTGCCTAATAAGCCTGGAGCTGTGAACAAAAGATTTCCCACACTGGCTACATGTATACAGTTTGTCTCCTGTATGAGTTCTCTGATGGGTGACAAGGTGAGAGAACCAGCTGAAGGACTTTCCACACTCTTTACATTCATAGGGTTCTTCACCAGTATGAGTCTTCTGATGTCCAATGAGGTGAGAACTCCGGCTGAAAGATTTTCCACATTCTTTACACTCATAGGGTTTTTCTCCAGTATGAATAAGCCGGTGCCTGGTAAGATTAGAGCGCCAGCTGAAGAATTTCCCACACTCCTTACATTCATAGGGTTTCTCCCTATGTAAACCCTTAGACATACCAAGGGATGCACCACCGGTGAGAGAGTTAACAGGATCAGGGCATTTGTAGGACTTATCTCCTGGCTGGGTTCTTGCAAACTGAATAAGGTGAATGTTTTGACAGAAGGTTGGACCACATTCACTGCTACTTGCATAACTTTGCTGATGACCACTAAACACTAAATTATGTTTTAAACTTTTAGTATGTGAGTCATGTTTATGGAAATACTCTCTCAGTACCAGCTGAGTAGGAAGAAGACAGTTTCCCCCATATTTACCATTTTCACAGACTCTCTCCTGAGTAAGTACTTTCTTTTGGGTGAATGCCACTTGCCTCAAATGTCTCTCCTGGTTTTCCTGATACTTGTCCAACTGGTCTTCACATTTCCAGACTTCTTCTAATGACAAATACCAGAGATCATTCTTTGCAATTCCTTCCATTTTAATGCCATAGGATTGTTTATTTTTAGAAATGTTCTTACTGGAAATTGATGATTTAATTTCAACTGTAGTCTCCAAATCTGGAAAAAAAAAAAAAGAAACCTTTGTGTAAGTAAAAAAACATATTAAGGTCTGAGTGGTGGGATGCAGAAACACGTATGTAGGCTGTATAGAGCCGCTTGTATGGCTGCCTTCGTGGACAATGAGAAAGGGCAGAGAAGAGCAGCAAACAGGAAAGGCACTGGGCTGTGCAGTAGGTGAGAGAAGCAATGAGGGCAAGAAGACACAGGACTTGGTAGGACACACGGGATCAGATATTCAGTACTGGGGGGCAGTAAGGGAAATCCCACAGAAAGGTCTGCACTCCCATGATCTAATCTACTAATGACACAAGAACCTAACATGTCTACTTGTTGCCAGGCCCTTCTCCTGACATACATTCTTCCCACTACAGCCAATTCCACATTCCTAAACCATGAGTCCAACCATATGCCGAGGCAGGGCCTGTTCCTGACACAACCAAAGGACTACAGAGTAATGCCCAGGTACGTGGTGCAGCAACCTCTCAGAAAGGCCATGTGACAGGCTGGAAAAGCCAACTGGACACAAGTTATCCAGACACAGGTTCTAAATCGAAGCTTTAATGCTACTAGTGGTGAATTTAGACAAGTTGTTAAACTTTTCAAATATCACTTTGTGTATCTGTAATCCAAAAGACAACAGCATTTGTGGTGTAAAATTATTGTTAAGTATTGTAAGGTGTGAGCTCGTCACAGACTCTGACACATGTAGAGTCAAAGCAATGCACAGTAATCATTATTAACATTCTCCTGGTCTTGTATTTTGATTCCTTTGTTCTGAGACATCAAGACTTAACAACTGGGACGCCTGGGTGGCTCAGTCAGTTAAGCGTCTGCCTTCAGCTCAGATCATGATCTCAGAGTCCTGGGACCAAGAGCTGCATTGGGCTCCCTGCTCAGCAGGGGGCCTGTTTCTCCCTCTGCCCCTCCCCTCTACTCATGTTCTCTCTTTCTCTGTCCCAAATAAATAAAATCTTAAAAAAAAAAAAAAAGGACTTAACCACTAATAGGATTCATACCACAGGACACTAACTCACAACCTACCCTAACTCATATTCTCCTGGACTTTTTTTGCCCCTTTGCTTATATCTGTGTGTATTACTGCACATTATTTCCCCTGGTTAAAAGACTGTTTGTCTCTCAATGCCTTTTAGGTAAAATGTTAGGTTCTTGGGGCGCCTGGGTGGCACAGCGGTTAAGCGTCTGCCTTCGGCTCAGGGCGTGATCCCGGAGTTATGGGATCGAGCCCCACATCAGGCTCCTCCGCTGTGAGCCTGCTTTCTTCCTCTCCCACTCCCCCTGCTTGTGTTCCCCTCTCTCGCTGGCTGTCTCTATCTCTGTCAAATAAATAAAATCTTTAAAAAAAAAAAAAGTTAGGTCAGAGAGAGTGCATGCACACAAGCCACAAGCAGGGGGAGCGGCAGGCAGAGGGAGGGAGAAGTAGGATCTCTACTGAGCAGGGAGCCTGATGCAGGACTCAATCCCAGGACCCTGGGATCATGACCTGACTGATGGCAGACACTTAACTGACTGAGCCACCCAGGTGCTCAAAATGTTAGGTTCTTAACCTAGAAAAACAAAACAAAACAAAAAAACCCACACTATTTTTTTAAAAAGTGATCTCTATGCCTAGTGTGGGGGCTTGAATTCATAACCCTGACATCAAGAGCCCCATGCTCTATCTAAACTAAGCCAGCCAGGGACCCCCCAAAAACACTATTTACAAAGTACCACCTCTCCCTACACAAGTGGGGTGATATCCCATTCTTACCTGGTGTATGGGTTGAATTGTGTGCCCCAAATAAGATACACTGAGGTCCTAACCTCAAACTGCAAGCTTACTTGGAAACAGGATCATTGTAGATGTCGTTAAATGAAGTGGTACTGGTGCAGACTGGACCCCCAATCCAACAGGACTGCTGTCCTTACAAGAGGAGAAGAGACACAAAGACACACCAGGAAGATATCACGTGAAGGTGGGGCTGACTGGAATGATGTGCTCACAAGCCACGGAACACATGGGACTACCAGAGCCACGAGAGGCAAGGAAGGATCCTCTCCTAGGGGCTGCAGAGGGCATGTGGCCCTGCTGACACCTTGATCTAAGACTTGTGACCTCTGGAGCTTTAAGAGGGACACACTTATGTCACTCAGTTTGTGGAACCTTATCTCAGCAGCACCAGGAAAGTAATTCATCTGACAGTGATCCCCGTGCCAGGCTCCTGACTACTACCTTCATTGTGGGAACCCCACTGTTTCCAATCTTCTTTCACTACTGATCTCTTTTTCTGTTTTAATTTTAAATGTGCTTTTCAAAGATTTATTAATTTGGGGGAGGTGGGCAGATGGAGAGGCAGAGAGAGAATCCCAAGCAGACTCCCTGCTGAGCACAGAGATGGACACGGGTCAATGCCACAATCCTGAGATCGTAACTTGAGCCGAAATTGAGAGTTGGACACTCAACCGAGTCACCCAGGCGCCCCTTTTCTCTGTTTTAAATTGTGGTAGAATAGGCATAACATAAAATTTACCATCTTAACCATTTTTAAGGGCACACCTCAGGTACTCTGAACATTCACATGGTTGTGCAGCTGTCCGTGTACTTCTTCTCATCTGTAGAACTGAAACTTGGTACCTCTTAAAAAGTAAGGCCCCATCCTCCCCTCCCGCCAGTACCTCCCAAGTACCATTATGCTTTGTCTTTATGGTTTTGACAACTTTAAGTAACTTCATGTACAGGAATCATACATTACTTGTCCTTTTGTGTCTGGCTTATTTCACTAAACAGTATCCTCAATGTTGATCCATGTTGTAGCAGATGGCAGAACTTCCTTCCTTTTTAAGGCTGAACACCAGCCCTGTGTGTGTGTGTGTGTGTGTGTGTGTACTGCCATCATGATCTCTGATAGGAAATCACCATCCTTTCCCTCTCCTCTGCCCAAGGCATCAAAATCTCATGGAAAGTTTTTCAAACCACAAATGCCAAATGGAAAATTCTAAAATGAACATGTGTGAGGAAGAGTGAGGGCTGGGTACCAAGGAGAACAACCCTGAGTGGTGTGTTTCAACATATGAATAGGGTGCCTTCTTCATCAAAATCCTAAAATTTGTCCACGTATTATGTAACACAACACTCAAGTGAGTTATACTTAAAACATATAACATCCATTCATCAACTCATTACCTGCATTTTTTTAGAGATTTTATTTTATTTAAGTAACCTCTATACTCAATGTGAGGCTTGAACCTACAACCCCAATATTAAGAGTCACACATTCCACCAACCAAGACAGGCAAGAGACCCCGATTGCATTTTTAGAGCCAGCACTCGTCATACTTTCCACTTTGATCATGAAGCTCACATAGCCATGTGTTTCAGCACACGGAGCTTCAGTATTTCTTTTGACAGCAAATTCCCAATAGAAATCTAAACTGCTCATCTAGTTAGCTGTCAAGAGACATCCAGGAAAGCTTCCTAAATGAATGAACACAGGAATGAAAAAAATAAAGGAAGTTATGGAGAAATGAAAGAAAACAGAGAACAATCTTTCCTCCCAAGGCCCCACAGCAGCTGGCTGATCAAGCTCAATCACCTACAAGACCAAATGTAAAACAAGTAAAACATAGTTTATGGTATTTAAAATACACTCAAAGTGGAAGCTCAGAAAAGGAAGGGACCTATACTTGACGAGGGTCTAAAGAGGTTTCAGAGAGGACAACTAAGGCTGACAGACTTTATTCACGTCACACTCAAAGCTCAAGATGCAGGGAAGCACCTGATATATTTGACACTGGGGATCAGACGGAGGCAACACAGGTCCTCACAGTATGACTAGGCCACACTGGAGTCACATGCCTCATCACACGCCAAGGAGGCTATCTGCAGTATGACTCAGCACCACCCAAGATGCCTGGGGAGGAAGATCCCAGAGGACTGCACTTACAAACACAGGTCAGGGAAAAGATTGCTTCTAGAGAATAATGGAAGAAGAAGAACAACAACTTTCTATTTCTTTTGTTTTTTACGAGATTTTATTTATTTATTTGAGGAGGAGACAGACCGGGGGCGGGGGGAAGGGCAGAGGGAGAGGGAGAAGCAGACTCCCCGATAAGCAGGGGGCCCGATACAGGGCTTGATCCCAGAACCCCAAGATCATGACCTGAGCTGAACTCAGATGCTCTACCAACTGAGCCACCCAGGTGCCCCTTCAACCTTCTTTTTCTTAACCTGGAAAGCAGATTTTCAATGCACAGGGAAGCTGGGAAAGGAGTGATGTTTGGAATCCACATAATGATTTGCATTTTAGATATTAACACGAAAATAAAATATGAGTAAATTGAGAAAACATGGAATAAAGAATTAGAATACAGTAAGAAGAGGTGTTTTGAGAGCAGCAGTTCTGGAGAGAAAGGAGCTCAGCCAGCAGGAACTGGCAAGCCTTCTGCAAACTCAGGACAGCGGCCGGTGACTGAACCCCACTGCATGGCTTACACGGAGAAGCAGCATGAGGCCATGGGAAGGGGCCACAGGAAAGGGAAAAGGCAGGCAAGAAGGAAAGAAAAGACTGTATAACAAATGAGAGGATGGAGACGCTAGAATTAGTGTAAGAATCAGGAAAGCAAGACCAACAAAGCTGAAACCAAGCGCATCAACAGAAAGATAATTTTCATGAGGAACACAACTTTGTCTCCGAATGCAAATGATGTGTGACAAGACTGTAGAAAGACTGATCATAGGAAAATAGGACGTAAATAAACCCAGTCTTCTCTGCAGAAATGAGAACTAGCGACCACTATATGTCCAGGGATTCCAGCCCCTAACAGCTCTTCTGGGCTACAGCCTACAGCGTCTCCTGACTGGTTCTCACCTGCATGGGTCTCCCGGTGAATCCCTCTCTCCACCAGCCATGGCTCTTCCCCTTTCTCCAACTGGAGGATCACATCTGGCTTGGGAAGCTGATGCCCTGTGCACAGCAAAAGATAAAGAAATGGGCAGGGGTTGGGGAGCTCTGGGCTGAACACGAAGAGCATCCCAGATTCAGCCCCAACCCCCAACCCCTTCTTAGTCCTGGGGGGGACTTTGAAGAGTAGACAAGAGGAGGCTACAGAGGCAGCAAAATATGCATTTTTTAAAATTCAACAAATCAAAACAAATTTTTTTCCACAAAATTAGAAGTGAGTACAAAACCCTCTTCTGTGCCCCAAAGAAATTAGGTCCCTGGGGCGCCTGGGTGGCACAGCGGTTAAGCGTCTGCCTTCGGCTCAGGGCGTGATCCTGGCGTTCTGGGATGGAGCCCCACATCAGGCTCTTCTGCTATGAGCCTGCTTCTTCCTCTCCCACTCCCCTGCTTGTGTTCCCTCTCTCGTTGGCTGTCTCTATCTCTGTCGAATAAATAAATAAAATCTTAAAAAAAAAAAAAAAGAAAGAAAAGAAAGAAATTAGGTCCCTAACCCCAAGCTCACACTCTGATATATGTACTTCAGTCCCCATACCTTGTGATCAATGAAGAACCAAAATCATCACAGGGAGATATCTCCGAGAACACAAGCTAGTCTTACCCAAGGAAACCAGGTTCTTATAATTCTCCAGCATCACATCCTTGTACATGATCTGCTGAGCAGTGTCCAGCAGCTTCCACTCCTCCCTGGTGAAGTCCACAAGTATATCATTGAAGGTCACCATTGTCTACAACGTGGAACAAACCTGTAATAAGCCAGATGTATAACTCTGCCCTCCCCTTCTTGAGTACTGACCGAAAGACAGATTAGGCAGACAGCATTGGGGTAGGGAAAGAGAATGGACCAGTATTTATTCCAAAAGTGAGTAGTTCCTTTTTGGGTTCTGGTCAAGTCCTAAAAGGAATGGCTACTAGATACCTGTCCAAAAACCAGCTCCACGTTATGCTCTAGGTTTAGGAACTGTCAGAAGAACACTTATTTGTTTGCTTATTTATTTATTGGGGGGAGGGGCAGAGGGAGAGGGAGAAAGAGAGAATCTTCAAGCAGACTCCCCACTGAGCGCAGAGCCCAACGTGGGGCTCAAACCAAGGACCCTGAGATCATGACCTGAGCTGAAACCAAGAGTCGGACACCCAACTGACTGAGCCACCCAGGCGCCCCAAAAAAACTTTTATTTAAATGAAGTTTTTTATAAACAGCTATAGCAAGGAGTATCAGACACCAAAGTTAATGTACACTTACATTTCTGTGAAATAAAGAACCCAATTCAAGGCAGAAAAAAAGAGGGACAAAACAGTCTTCAGTTCAAGTACAACTTAATGCTTAAGAGACTAACCTCAGGGCACCTGGGTGGCTCAGTAGATCAAGCAACCAACCCTTGGTTTTGGCTCAGGTCATGATCTCAGGGTCGTGAGATCGAGCCCCATGTCAGGCTCCACACTCAGTGGGGCATCTGCTTCTCTCCTCCCTCTGCCCTCCCCCCACTCGCACTCACACTCTCTAAAATAAATAAATCCTTTTAAAAAAAGACAGAGACCAACCTCACCATGTTTTCTGATCTAAAATGATTATCCAAGACATTTTTTCTAGAGTGGCATTTTTTTTAAATGGAGATTATATTTTAATAGTAACAAAGTAATTTGACAAAGAAACAATAGATACAGAAGTAAGGCCTTCATTAACTACATCAAAAAGAAATGCTGATTACACACAGAAACACTTACTTGAATGAGGATTTTTCTTCAGAGACCATGAAGGTCAAATAACAATGGAATAATGGTTTTTTAATACTGAAAAAAAGAACTGTCAAGCCATTTCTATATCCAGTGAAAACTATTTCAGGAATGATGCAAAATATACTCTCGAATAAAGTAAAAGAATTTGTTACCAGCAAAGCTGCTCTAAAAGACATACTAAAAGTAGTTATTCGAGCAAAAGGGAAATGTTACCAAAGAGAAACTTTAAATCTCAGTAATCAAAGATGAGCAACAAAAACAGTAAATATCTGGGTAAATAGAATAGACGAGTTTTCCTAAGTCCTTCAACATATGTAGCACAGCTGAAAGCAAAAACCACAACACTCTCTGGCGGGATTTTCAATATACCAGAGGTAATACATGCAGGATGCTCCAGGGGAAGTTGGGCCCACAAGGGACCCACTCTCCCACCCTGGATGCTCCCAGAGGTTCCACCCTCCTCCAAGCTCCTCATGCCTGGGCGGCAGCAACCCCTAAATAAGACATCACTTGTGCCGGAGCTCCCCATGGAGGAAGCACATAGCCAGCTCCACATCTAGGACAACCAGGGACCAGAGACACCCTCAAGGCACAACATTCCCAGTTCCCACATCAGTTTTGACGGAGGAAGTGTGTTGTAGACTTTATTCCCTAGTGTGGATCAAAGCATTTTATCAGAGTGCTCAATATTACCCCACTTGACTCCTGCCCACATCACTGTTACACCTGCATTTCTTTTATATAAAAGGTATATGAATAGTGTAGAGTATATGAATGAAACTACACCCACAAATAAAGCAAACAAAATGGTGCTAGTCTCCCGGAAGAAAGTGTCCAAGATGTAATTTCTGAAGTTCCTAGCCAAAGGAAACCCAGAACTTAAGCAAAAAGGGATTCTCAGCTGGAAAACAAAGAAGGCAGCCCAACTTACATGGGACCCGGCAGTTAGCGACTTGGCTTCCATGCCCTCCTTGTTCTTGATGATACTTTTTTGAGTAATGGAGATCCTGAGAAGATGAAGCTGGAGAAAAAGAAAGAAACATGAGGAAAGTCTCTGTGAGAGGGAGGTTTCATAAATCATCAACTAGACTCCCTCACACCTGGATGGGTATAATGCAAACACCTACCATACAAAGATGAACATCAGAGATAGTCCAAAAATACATCTACAATGTCTGAAATTCCCAGAAGTAGGAAGAACTACGTAGATGGCCATTTTCCCCTTAGTCTCTACAGTTCCATGCAAAATTTCATTTGCAATTTAATGGTTCTGCTGCTACAAATCCTCTTTTTTGAGGAAAACAAACAAGACACAAAACCTGCCTTGATCTAACACCCTTACTTTACAGACAAGAAAAAAAGTATTTTCTCCAGCTGATCAGAGAAGGGCAGTCAGAGATTGGAAGCACAAGAAACATGGGATATGCCATTACCGGATGTGGACGGTGTCACACGGCAAGGAATGGGGGCAGTCTCTGGGAGCTAAGAGCAACACCCAACTGACAGCCAGTCCTATCATATTCCTATAGCCACAAGTAACTGAATTCTGCCAACAATCGGAGCCTCCAAATGAGAACCCAGGCCAGCCAATACCTTGAAAGAAGTTGTTGGATATCTGAGCAGAAAACCCAGCCAGAGTGGGTCAGACTTCCACCTACAGAACAGTGAGCTAGGAAGTGGGTGCTGTCTGAAGCTACTAAGTTTGTGATGGTTTGTTACACAGCAATAGGAAACCAATACATGACCAATTATCTGTTAAAGATACTTTAATAATAAGGAAAAATATCATATATTTACCTACGTAGTTACCATTGCCACTGCTTTTCATTCTTTCCTGTAGATCCAGATTTCCACTTGGTTTCATTTCCTTTCTCCCTGAAGGCCATCTCTTAAAATTTCCTGCAATGTGGGTCTGCTGGTAATGAATTCTTTCAGCTTTTTAAGTCTGACAATGTCTTCATTTTGCTTTTTCTAAACAGCTTTACTAAGATATAATTCACATACCATACAATTCATCCAAAGTATATAATCCAGTGGTCTTTGGCAATTACATTATCTTTAAAATTGTAGTAAAAAAAAATTAACAAAATTTGCTATCTTAATTATCAAGTATACAATTCAGTGGCATTAATTACATTCACAATATTGTACAACCATCACTAGGAATTCCAAAACTTTCTCATCACCCCAACAGAAACTGTGAAACATTAACCAAACTCCCTATTCCTGCATCCCTTCAGACTCCAATAACCTCTCATCTACTTTGCCTCTCTGAATTTGCCAATGTCTAGCTTATGTGACTCCACATCATGTCTTCAAGGTTCACCCATGCTGTAGCATGAATCAGAACTTCACTCCTTCTAATGGCCAAATAATATTCCATGGTATGGAGAGACCATATTGTGTTTGTCCCTTCATCTGTTGATGGAGCCCTGGGTTGTTTCCATCTATTGGCTCTTGTGCACAGTGCTGCTGTAGAACACTGGCATACAAGTATCTGCTCGAGTCTCTGCTTTCAATTCCTTCCAGTCTATACCTAGAAGTGGAAGTGCTGGGTCACATGGTAATTGCATGTTTAGCTTTTTGAGGACCCACAAAACTGTTTTCCACAGTGGCAGTGTTACTGTGAGTTGTGATGCTGAGTTTCAATTTCCCCACATGCTTGCCAAAACTTGTTATTCCATTTTTTCAAATTATTATAGCCATCCTAGTTGGTGTAAACTGATATTTCATTGTAGTTTTGATTTGCTTTATTTTCATATACTTAGTGGCCATTTGCATATCCTCCTTGGAGAAATGTCTGTTCAAGTCCTTTGCCCATTTTTATTTATTTTTATTTATTTATTTTTTTAAAGATTTTATTTATTTATTTAACAGAGAGAGAGACAGCCAGCGAGAGAGGGAACACAGGGGGAGTGGGAGAGGAAGAAGCAGGTTCATAGCGGAGGAGCCTGATGTGGGGCTCGATCCCATAACACCGGGATCACACCCTGAGCCGAAGGCAGACGCCTAACCACTGTGCCACCCAGGCGCCCCCTTTGCCCATTTTTAAATTGGATAGTTTGTGTTACTGAGTTGTAGTTCATATATATATATATATATATATATATATATATATATATCTCCTATATATATTAAACCCTTGTCAGATAAATAATTTCCAAATATTTTCTCCCATTCTGTTGACTGTCTTGTCTTTGTTATTGAAATATATTTTTGCTACATTTAGGAATTCTAAGTAGAGTTATTTTTCCTTTCAGTGCTTTAAATAGTTACACTCCCAATGCTCCAGGAATTACAAGAGTTTTCCAGTCTGGCTAGTAGTAACAGGCCGTATTCCCCATGCAATATCAGGACTATTCCCTCCAACCCTTTAGAGGATTCCTTCCCTGGCCCTGTGGAGTTTCCTCACACACATGCGCTGCTCTGTGCTCTTGAGTACTCGTGGGAAACCCTCTGCAGACCTCTCCTCTCTGGTGATCTGTCCTATGAACTCCAGCTGCTTTGCTCTCCCAAGATTCTCAGCTCCATCCTTGACTCAGGAAGTCTGCTGGGCTCCACCTCAGTTTTTCCTTCCTCTGCTGTAAACTGGAAACCCTCTCAAGGCAATAAACTGGGGCTTACCTCGTTGATTTTCCATATTCCAGGGATGACTGTCCTTTGTCATGTGATATGGGGTCTTAGAACGACTGTTTCATCTGTTTTGTCTCATGCATTTTGTCTGTCTGTTTGCTCTTGTTGTTGTTGCCGTTGTCCCTGTTATTCCATGTTGGCCAGAAACAGAAGTCTATAAACATTTCATTTTTAAGTTGTTTTAAATTTAGATTGTATTTTTAATTTCCACCTGTTGAATACTGGGCTTGAATATTTCCCATGTTTATATTTACAGTTCTTTTGAATCTTTGTCTTCTGGAGATCTTACGGATTTCCATCTCAGTTCTATGCAAATTTACACGAATAAAAGCAGTATGGCTTCTGCGCTGCCACGCCACTAAAACGGTTCTCACCATTCACATCTATTACAGAGGACACTTGTTGGCCTTTTGATTTGTTCTTTAAACTCCTTACTTTGTTTCTTTCCTCACCTAGCTTCCCTCTGTATATCTTGGTTCTCAGACTTCTCTAATAATTTACACAATGATAAACTTTAAAGTAGGTTTCCCCTTGCTGCCTCTCTCGATCTCCACTTTCAACGCCCCCCTGGGCACTTTCAGAACACACAGTGTACCTACTTGTTTTATCCCCACTGTCTATCCCCCTGCCAGGCACACAACAGAACTGTGTTTCAGCTAGGGTGAATAGACCACTCTGTCTTCTATCCCAACCTTGTTCCTCAACCCCAAGTGCATATTTCCAACTGCGGCTAATAACATGGATTCTGCAGCCAGACCGTCCAGGTTCAAGGCCTCGCTCCAATACTTAGGAGGTTTCTTAACCTTTCCTGGAACTTACTTTCAATGTCACATGAATAAAGGCTGAAATAAGGGATGATAAACTATAAAAGAAATTAATTTATGGAAGAAAGAGAATGTTTTTCACATGTTTACAGGTCCTGTGGAACAGGAATATTTATTTTGATTTGCTCTAGAGGGCAGAATTAGGAGTAATGTATGCAGTCACAAAGAAATCAATTACAAATCAATATTACAATCATATGACACCTGGAAATACATCAGGTTGCCTAAGAAAGCAGGAAATGCTGGCCACCAATAAATTTTCAATCAGATCTTATTAAAAAAAACAACTACAGTACAGCCTCTACTTTACATAGGTATCTAAGGTCCAGTCCAACAACTCTCCCATTTTAGGATTATATAAAATACAAAAAAAGCCTGCAATTAGTTTCATGTCATGCTAATTTCCCTTAACCTCCACTTGTGATAACTCACTCAAACCTTTATCTAAACCAGTGGTTTTCAGCCCTAACTGAACACTGGAAATGCCAGGTATATTTATAAATTATGACACTTGGGTCCCATACCATCCTTCTTTGAGAGTTTCTGACTTAATTTTATGGGGATGCACCAGGCTTTTGTTTCTTTTAAATAGTTGCCTGGGTGACTCAAATGTGCAGCCAAGTTTGAGAATCACTGATCTAAGCCATTATCTAATCTACGCAACCATTCAAATCTATTTGAACTAATCAGTTAATTAAATCCTACCACTTCTTAGGGATAATCAAATTCTTTTTTTTTAAAGGTTTTATTTATTTGTTTTAGAGAGAAAGCACGCATGCATGCACAAGCAGGAGAGGAGCAGAGGGAGAAGAGGAGGGAGATAATCTCCAGCAGACTCCACACGGAGTGCAGAGCCCGATGTGGAGTTCAATCCCGAGACCCTGAGATCGTGACCTAAGCTGAAACCAACAGTTGGATGCTTAACTGACTGAGCCACCCAGGCGCCCTGTAATAATCAGATTCTTTTATCAGTCACCAGATACACAAAGAATCTTTCTGTTCAACTGGTCAAACGGATTTCTCTAAAGTAACAACTGCCACTGCCATGGGGGGGATACTGGGATGAGTTTTATTTGTGTTTAGGGAAACAGCTGGTAAGTTGATTATTATCTTGATGTTATAGATTTAGATCTTCTTCTGTCATTTTAACAAATAATTAGTGGACACTTACTATGTACCTGGCTCTGTACAAGGCCCAGGAGATAAAAACATGAATAAAGTATGTATTTCTGGGGCGCCTGGGTGGCACAGCGGTTAAGCGTCTGCCTTCGCTCAGGGCGTGATCCCGGCGTTATGGGATCGAGCCCCACATCAGGCTTCTCTGCTATGAGCCTGCTTCTTCCTCTCCCACTCCCCCTACTTGTGTTCCCTCTCACTCCCCCTACTTGTGTTCCCTCTCTCGCTGGCTGTCTCTATCTCTGTCGAATAAATAAATAAAATCTTAAAAAAAAAAAAGTATTTATTTCTGACATCAAGCAGCTGAGTCCAGCTGAAGACACTGAAAATGGACACCTAGAGTCCACTATGATTACTGCTCTGAAAACAGCATGGAGCACAGAAAACAGCACACAGCACCATCTGGTGGTTTCAAGGTTGGGTCCTAGAGCTAATCAGGCAGACAAAGGAGGGTAGGGACCTGTGTAAACAAAGGCAGAGCCTAAATCAATGATGTATAGGGCAGGGAGCTCACTGCAGCTGGTGCATACTGCGAAGGGCAGGGACAGCCAGAAGGGAGCCCAAAGACGCACATGACCAGACCTAGGTCACAAAAGGACAAAAGAGCCATTTTCAGAAAAATGCCATTTTCAGACTCTCTCCTACATGTTATAAGCCCAGAAATGATACTAGATTTGCACCTTAAAAATGCTTCCTCTGCATTTGGGGCAGTGGTGTGATGGACTGGAGGAAGATATAGCAGCAGGAAAGGAACAAGGGAGGAGGCTAATACCATAATCCAGAGGATAGGAACACAAATTAGGACTGTTAATGGTGGAAATGCAGAGCAGGTAGACTTTGAAAAGATTGGTATATCCTGGAAATCAAATGGATATGAATGTGAAGATGGCTTAGGGGTTAAAGATGACTCCCAGTTTCCTGGGTGACTGATAGGACAACAATGTATCAGGAGTAGGCACTAGAGGACTGATGAGACTGGGCTGTTTTGGTTTGGTTTGGTTTTAAAGAAAGGCAGACTGCCACATGCGGCACCTCATTTGGATGTGTCTGGAGTCTTGGAAACTTTACTACCCTACGTTCTCCTACAAATGGACCTTGAGAGCTTGTCTGGAGGTTCTAGCAGGGAGCACAGCTTCTTGTATACCCTTGAGCAAAGAATGGCCCTCCTCTATTGGGGAAGGTTGTCCTCTTTGACTGAACCTGCAGCTTCTGGAGGGATACACATGGAGCCGTGAAGGAGGAAGGGGACACCCACCTAGCTGGCCAGATCAGCTGAACAAACCCTGGTGATAAATGGGGTGACAGATGTCGCAGCCAGATCGTCCTCACATCCTGACGGGGTTGGTTTTAAACTCAGAAAGTGGGCCAGAGAAATGACATTTAGGAGACATATGTATATGTGAGGATTACCCAGCTGTATCATCTGCCTTCCATATTTCTGTTCTATCTTTATCTATCCAAACTACTCAGCTATATTCTCCAAGACTTGGGGGGTAGGGGATGGTCTTTTGTCACAGATTTGAGAGTGACTATGTTCTTCCAATATGAGATAAAGGTGAAGTAGGCAGATGGACAAGAGTCTAAGTGAGATCATACATTCCTATCAACAACCCTATGACATAATTCCCATAAAGCCCACTAAGAAACAGTAAGATTTGATAAAGCTAGCTAAGGGTATTATCAGATGACACCATGACAGTAAAGTCAACCAAAGATAATGTGAAGAGTACAAGGAACTGTAAGACCAAGATTAGATTATGGAGAAAATCAACATTTAGGAAGGAAACAGAAGAGAAAGAAAAGCCCATGAAGGAGGCAAAGAAAGACCCAGTAGAGAATGAGATCTGGAAGAGAGGTGTATTGAAAGCCAGAAGAGAGAACTTCAAGGAAGGGAGACTTAAGAGTTCAGGTAAGTTAAGGAGCATAATGTACAGGATTGGTTAGATAAGGGTTCACTAGTGATTAGGGGAGACTGGTCTCAATATACCACTGGGAACAGCAGACAAATTCCACAAAAGGAAATAAAAGTTTGGAGGTGAAATAAGAAGAGAAAGGGCATAGCTGCAAGAGGTGCTGGGGACTGGAGAGTGTCTCTAGACTGAGAGGAAGGAAGTAACAGACAAGCAGGTGGGAGCCAGAGGAGAGAAGAGGGCAAGGGATGGAGTCAGAAGCTCAGATGGAGGCATCAGTTGGAGGCTTGTAAGGCAGGAAGCTGGTAACACCACCTTTCTCTAAGCCTTTCTTCTATAGTCACATCTTCCCTGATGCTCACCTTCTGCCTCTCTATTACACTCTGATGGACCTCTGTGATTATACTGGGCCCACCTAAACAATCCAGGGTCATTTCCCATCTTAAGGTCTTTAGTTGAATCACATCTGCAAGGTCCCTTTTGCCATATAATATTGTAATATATCCACAGGTTCTGGTTCTTTGGGGAGTGATTATTCTGCCTAACACCAGGGCAGAGATGGGCTGCAAGAAGCTTCCAGTATGAACCAGGAGGTTATGAAAGAGACTATCCAGGGCATAAGGGGTTCTGCAGCACGGCTCCGACCAAGTCACTGAGTATACATGCTTCAGAACCATCTACTTTCATAGCCTTGACAACATCTCAACCTTAATTCCTGCTGTACTCTCCCCACGCTCTCTGGGCCTCATTTAAATGCCACCTTTTCTAACAAGCCTTCCTGTTGTCCCAGGGAGAATAACTGTTCCCTGGCCAGTAATCATGGAGCACTTTGTACGTGCTTCTAGCACTTCAACACACTACTTATCGTCCACCTCCCTTGTAAGATAAGGAACCACTTGAGAATTGGGATAATCTCACTCTAAATTTCAGAAAAAGACTAGCATAGTGCTTTGAACTTCGTATTTGTTCCCCTAGCATCTGTCCAATACTTAATGAGCACCCAAAAAGATAACGTATCTGTTTCCCAAGGTGTTTGCCCTCCAGTCTCCATTTAAAGACCCAGTACTTAGGCACCAGTGCCCGGAGACAGGCAAGACCTTGTCAGGGACAGCATTTCATTCAGGTGTATGAAGAATATGCTTCTTTTCTTTTTTTTTTTTTTTTTTTAAGATTTGTTTATTTATTTTAGAAAAAACCAGGAAGCAGGGAGAGGGGCACAGGAAGAGGGAGAGAGAGTCTCAAGCAGACTCCTCTCTGAGTGTAGAGCCTGACTTGGGGCTATATTCCAGGACCCTGAGGTCATGACCTGAGCTGAAATCAAGAGTTGGGTGCTCAACTGACTGAGCCATCCAGACGCCCCTGGAGTATATGCTTCTTAATAAAAGAGAACAGGATCTCTTTAGATTTTGAGTTAAGTTCATTAGTATTTAGCATGTGCAAAGGGCAAGGAATGATTAGCAAAAGGGCCCAGCAGCCACAGAGTTAGAATTCTGGGGTCAGGAGAGATGGCAAAGACATAACTGACAATACAAAAGGCAAAGACCATGCATCTGCAAAAACTCAGCAAATGTATACTTTCATTTTGTGCATTTCATTTTATATAAATTTTACATCAAAAGAAAAAGCTAAACAAATACTGAATTCTAGTTAATAACACAAATGCGCTTTCAAGTATTTAGGAGAAGTATATTGATGTACGCAATTTACTCGATACACACACAAAAAAAGATGGTCTGATAAAGAAATAGATCTATGTTAAAATAAGTAGAGTAAAATGTTAATGGCAGAGCCTAGGCGAGGGGTTTACGAGTATTCTTTTAATTTAGCTGTATGCTCAAAAGTTTTCATAATGAAATATGAGAAAAGGTAAGAATGAGACAGCAGAGAGGTATTGTGTGAAAGAGGCAAAAATGATGCTCTGGGTGTTCGTACTGTATCAGAGATACATATACAACCTATGCCACACCCAGTCCTGACCCTGCTTTGTAGTCAGAAGATGTAAGACAGGCTGATGTGATAGGAGACAACAACTCTGATAGGAGATATGCAAGGAGTACTGCTGGTCAAAGAGTATTGGAAGCAAAACATGTATTATAATATGAAACTTCCTTTTCCTTAAAATAAAACTTCTTAAAACCTAAAAGGTTTTTTAAACTATGTTACTAAGCCTTCAGTGTTTGAATTTATGTCCTGTAAAGCAAGGAAACCCATCATTTCTAGTATTTCTCTTTAACAGAAACATTTTCTCACCAAATTCTGAAAAGCAACAAACCACTTCCATAACATTTTTAAGATGAAGACATAAAGAACACAGTGCATGGGGCTTCTTGAAAAACAATCCATTTATATTTCCTTGACAACTGAATTTAATCAAAAACAGAAGTGTTCTCATTCCTTTTCATCCGTTCTTCTTCTATCCCCTAGTAAGGTTTTAAAGTTCTCTCATATAGTTCAGGCATATTTCTAGTTAAAATTAATATTAGGTATTCTATTACTGTGGTCAGTAGACTTTCTTCTACAAAGAGATGCGTTATGGGGCGCCTGGGTGGCACAGCGGTTAAACATCTGCCTTCGGCTCAGGGCGTGATCCCGGCATTCTGGGATGGAGCCCCACATCAGGCTCCTCTGCTATGAGCCTGCTTCTTCCTCTCCCACTCCCCTGCCTGAGTTCCCCCTCTCGCTGGCTGTCTCTATCTCTGTCATAAATAAATAAAATCTTTAAAAAAAAAAAAAAAAGAGATGCGTTAGATTGTTACTGAGGACAGTAACACAATCTGTTCACTTACATTATTTCCTTTCCAGTCACTTCACTAAAAACTCATTGATGTTAACTGAATCTCTTCCACGTGGGGGGGGGGTATAGTTAATGAATTAATAAGAGTAATTTTGCAGTCTCTTTTCCAGAAGTTTGCTTTGTATCTATGTCAATACTGTGTTGTCCTAAGGGGAATGTGGAGACAATGTTAATATGAAATACTGAAAAAAAGACTTCCTTCTGTGATTTATCTGAATCTCAAATCCCGGCCCTGTGGCGGGCACATGCTAAGAGCTCAGGAAACGTGTGTTGAGAGAAGAAATGAGAGAACAAGGGAACAATCTTCGAGAACAGGCAGGAATGTGTGAAAGCCACTGTGCAGGAGGCTTTGCAAGAAGGAGACAGCTCTGATGACGCACAGGACTTGGGTCAGAGAGAAAAGTTAGTGCAGCGCTGAGATGGCTCAAAAAGGGCGGCGGCGGCGTTGTGCTGTTTGCTCTCTGGACAGTGCAGTACAGCCCACATCGCCACCCCGACACGTTTCTCGGCGAGCCTTCTGGAGGACATGTCCTCCCTTTCCCTGCTTCGTAAAGAACAAGATACTCTGCCCCTGAGGGACAGAACCGAAACGCTTCACCTTCTCCACAGACTTTGGGCGGGCTCCACGTGAGTCGCCGGGAGCCTTACCTGTGACACCGTACCAGGTACCAGATGATACGGATCACGGGATTAGCCTGACAACGCTCGTGTCAAGGGAAAACAACACCACATTACACTTGAGGGGTCTCTGAAAAATAAAACTAGGTTAGACACATTCCCACCTCCCGCTCATCTATCCGCTTTAAACACACATGCTGAGGCTCACGGAGGTGGGAGCTGAGACACGGGGGTAAGAATGTTTCTGGCAAAGACCCACACCAACTGGCCGGCCCTTAGACACTGAAAATACTGATAGGACCAGAGACGCTGAGGAAAGTAAGCGTCCATCTAACGTCAACAAGGAAAGAGGGTTCTTTACTTCGTAGTTTCAGACGACACCGAGAAAGCGAAGCCGCTCGGCCCCTTCTCCCGCCGCCGCCGGCCGTCGGCGGACAGACCCGCTCGCGCAGGGCGCCACGCCGGCTCGGCCGGGGAACGCAAGGCTGCCGCTGCTAGAAAACGTCCTACTCCAACCAAAGGAGCACGACCCCGCTCCGCAGAGGCTACAGGAGCCACGGGCAGCGAGCGCTCGCCGCGGAGGCAGGACAGCAGGAGGGCACCCTCCTCCTGAATCACCGAGCGTCTGGCTCAGACCGGCCCGCACCGCATCCCCACGGAGCGCACGCAAACCCTCGGTGTCGCCACGGCTCCGGCCCAACAGGACCGCGTGCGTGAAGGCCACGGCGAGACCGTCGTTCACGCACGGGCTGAACACCACACCACACCAGGAGAAAGCGCTTCTCACCGAGGGGCTCGCGCCCGCCTGCAACGACCAGGCTAGCCAGCCCAGGGCCGCGGGACGGACGACCCAGCGAACACACCCCCCCGGCGCGCGTGTGTACCTGCAGCGAGCACCCAGCAGGCGCGCAGGGGGAGGGGATCCGTCACAATGGCAGCAGCAACGGCAAATCAAGGACGAGCCGGGCCTCCGCGAGCAGGCGCGCCGCGGCCACCGGCGTGCGCAGAGTCCGTCCCGGCGGCGGCCCGGCTCTCGGCCCGGGCCTCCTCACCCCCGGCCGGCCCGCCCGCGTCCCCTCACGCACGCGCCGCGGCCCCGACCCGTCCCACACACGCCCACCCTGCGTCCCCTCAAGCCCGCGTCCCCTCACGTTCGCGCAGCGGCCCCGGCCCGCCCCACACGCCCCCCAACTCACGTCCCTCCACGCACGCGCCGCGGCCCGGACCCGGCCCGCCCCCCACCACGTCCCTTCACGCATACGCCGCGGCCCGAGCCCGCCCCACACATGCTTCTCCCGCCCCACCCCCGTCTACGTACGCACGCGCCGCGGCCTCTCCGCCTAGAAGAGCAGCCGGGGCGCGAGCCCAGAATCCCTCCGCGGGGCGGGCCTGGACGGCGCGGGGCCTCCTGGGAAATGTAGTCCCCGCCCCTCGGATCTTGGGGCGGCTGAGCGCGGGAATTGTGGGTGCTGCTTTCCTCCTTCCGATTGGGGGGCTCCGGATGCCGCCGACCGCCGCCTGCCCAGCGCGCGCTCTCCTCTCCCCGCCCGCGGCGGCCCGGTGGTTGCGACGCCGAGAGGCAGGTACCCCGTGGACAGGTGAGCGCGCGGGAGCGTGTAGAGGAGACGGGGCCCGTGAGCGGGGGCGTGGAGAGCGGTCGCTCCGGTGCTCAGTGCCCACCCGGGCCTCGCGGGCAGCCAGGCCTGGCCCTGCGGCCGGCCGGGAGGGGGCGGGGGCCGAACGGGGAGGGGCCGCCTCGGTGAGCGCTGCTGGCAGTCGGTGGTGGGCTTCCCGCAGCGGCCGGTCCTTCGTGCGGGGCTTTCCCGGGATCCGTGTTAATCCCTTCGTGCATGCCTGCGCTGCCCCACAGTAACGAGATCTCCGTTCTCTAAGGCAAGCCCGGAATTAATAGGGCTTGAAATTATGTGAACCTTATTTGGACCGTAAGTCAAAGAAATTGCTTGTAAAGTCTAATGAGATACAAAAAAGTTTGAACACTCCGTATATATCTGATATTAAGCAATTCCTGGTAATTTGTGGGTGTGACTATATCCTGGTTTTGATTTTTTAAGAGGTTTTTTTCAGAGATAAATTCTGGGGCGCCTGGCTGGCTCAGTCCACACAGCACGCAACTCTTGATGCGGGGGCGGGGGGGGGGTAGTTCAAGCCCCACGTTGGGCGTAGAGCTTACTATAAAAAAAATGGGTAAAAACACTACAGAGATAAATTATGAAATGTTTACAAATAATAGAGCATCCCCATATCTGCTTCAAAATACAGTGGGTACGAGAGAGTTCATCAGCTGTTACATTATAGGAACACTTTTTTTGCTTGTCAGTAATTCTTGCAAATGTTCTGAATGTGATGCTATTTTATTACTTTAGTACACAGTCCTATTCAAGTTGTTAATATTTTACTTAGGGCTTTTTTGGTGTTCAGAAATAAAATTGCATTTTAATCTTCTTCCCTTGTACTGTCTGGGGGGCCCGCCTATGTGGGGCCACGACGGGGTGGAAGCGGGTGGCCCTGGCGGTGAAAAGAATTTCCCCAGGCGGATCAAAGGCGATAGACGTTTATTGAACCCACCGCAGGGGTGGGAGGGGAGGCGGCTGGACAGCAGAGGAGAGGCCGTCTGCAGCAAGGCAGTGGATGGGGCTGTTTTTTTAAGAGAGAAGGTGAGAACGTATGGAGATGTATGGCATTTTGCTTTTTTGGTAACTACCGGGTTGTACGTATTTTGAGGTGGGTCTCCAGATAGGCAGGTGTGTGTTCAGCCAAGGGGATCGCTGTAGGGCCTGTCCACATTCCATCATTCCAGCCTCTTCACCTAAAAGCGGCCTCTATGCTATCTTTGCAATACTGTCTGTTGTACCATAAAAAGATTTCACAAGTCTCGTGAATAATTTGGGAAGCCTCGGATTTTTTTCCCTCCTATTCTGTAAAGTAGTTTTTCCATTGTAAGTTTTGGGCTCAAAATCTCCAGGCGTAGATATTTGCCTTCTGATTCTTTTTCTTCTTTTTCTTTCTTTTTTTTTTTAATGGTTGTTGATGGGTTTAAGTTTTGTAGTTCTTACTGAGTCAATTTCGACACTTAAAGTTTATAGAAAATTGTTCACCTGTGAATTTTCAAGTTTCGTGGCATAAAGTTGTTCATACTAATCTTCTATAGTGATTTTTTGGAGATTTAAAAAATCACGGCTTTTTAGTGATATTTTAAAATCATTGCTATAATTGTAGCCATTTTTTCTTTTTTGAGCTTAAGTCGGAGACAAGGTCATTGATCTCCCTGTGATGGTGTGGTAACCTCCAGCACAGTAATTGGCAGCATCTTCCCTCCCAGTGATGAGCTGCTCAGGGTGGAAAAGCTGGTGTTAGGTACCAGTGTGAACTTCATCAGTGACTGTGGATTCCACATCTACAAACACTGCCGTGCACCCATGTGTGCCAGCAGCTGTCTCACTGCAGAAGGTGTTGAAGGAGTTATCTCCTCCCCCAGTAGTCTTGTTAATTGGCATCTGACCATTGGGCTGGATGCCCTGTTCCAGGCAGTAGAGCTCCCAGCAGGCATTGCCAATCTGAACACCAGCCTGGATGGAAATGAATTTGCACATGGTTGCTGCCTTGTGGCTGCTGAGCAGATGGCAGAGAGGAAGAGAAGAGGTGGTTGCTTCTTACAGCGCTGCTCTTAGGCGGTCCATGGAAGAACTTAACTTCCCTCAGAATTTTAAAAGTGGGCAAAGCTAGATAGAAATGAAGCAGTGTTACCATTGAAAAGTCCTATCCTACACCTGTTCCTGTTCTTTTGTATGTAACCTGTTTATCATCTCTTGGCACGTTTAGATTCATCAGTTTATTTTTGGTATTCAAAACTTTCATGTTGATATGCTTAGTTCCAGTCTTTTAAGAAATTGCCCGTTTTGGGATGCCTGGGTGGCTCAGTCAGTTAAGCGTCTGCCTTCCACTCAGGTCATGATCTCAGGGTCCTGGGATGGAGCCGTGCACTGGGCTGCCTGCTTCTCCATCTCACGATGCGCCCCCCATGCTCTCTCTCTCTCTCTCAAATAAATAAATAGAATTTTTAAAAAAACAATTGCCCATTTTGATGGGTCAGTGCTTACATATTTCACTATTTTAAGGAATTTCTCCTGTATTTGTTTGATTCTCTCTTCTGTTTTTTCTTTCTGGAACTCTGAATAATCTGGTGTTGAACCTTTGAAATTGATCATATAATTTTCTTACCTTTTCCCTCTCTTTGCATATCTCTTTTGGGAGTTCTGCTTTCTGGAAGAGTTCTTCAGCTTTATCTTTAAATCTTTTAACTTTTTTAATTTTTTGTTATTATACTTTTAAATTTCCTAAGACCATTTATTTTGTGATTTTATATGTAAAAAAAAATCAGCCATACATTCCTATTAATGTTTTATGAATGAAATATCTCTCTGATGATTTTTAGACTTATATTATGAAAATTCCAAAACACAAAAAAGTATAACAGACACCCCTTATATATCACTGTTTTGAAGCAGATCTTTTACACGATATATTGTAAATATTTCAAAATCTGTATCCAATTATAACTCCTTTAAAAATCATAAAAAATATATTATTATTACATCTACAGAATTAGCAGTACTTCTCTAATATCAAATGTATAGGCAGTGTTCAAAATTATCTCTAATTTCAGGGGTGCCTGGGTGGCTCAGTTGTCAAGCGTTTGCCTTTGGCTCAGGGCATGATCCCGGCATTCTGGGATCAAGCCCCACATCAGGCTCCTCCGCTGGGAGCCTGCTTCTCCCTCTCCCACTCCCCCTGCCTGTGTTCCCTCTCTCGCTGGCTGTCTCCCTCTGTCAAATAAATAAATAAAATCTTAAAACAATTTTTTTTCCTGTTATTTCATAAGTGTGTGTGTGGTTTTTCTTTTAATTTTATTTGACTCATGGTCTAAATAAGTTTCATGAAGTTTTAGGTTTCTTTTAATTTAAGGTGTGCCTTAGAGAAATTATATCCCAATCTTGTTTCAACTTGCATTTCTCTTATGAGCATCTTTGAGGATGCTGCTGTCACTTTGAAATATACCAGTGTTTTTCTCACTTTTTAGGACACCATTGGAATTCTAGGTTGAATCTGTTTTCCTTTAGCACTTTGAAGAAATTCTGCGGTCTTCTGGCCCCAAACAGATAGTCGTCAGCTGTCTTGACACCATTTAATAACTACTCCATCCTTTCCCCCCACTGATTCATAGTGCTGCCTTTATCATATATTAAATGTCTAGCTACACATCAATCTGCTTCTGAAGTTTTTTTACTTTTTATTATTGCCCCATTATCATCTGTTTGAGTTACTAGAGATTTTTTTAAGAGTTTTATTCATTTGACAGCACAAGCAGGAGGAGTGGCAGGTAGAGGGAGAAGCAGGCTCTTCACTGAGCAGGGAGCTTGATGTAGGGCTCGATCCCAGGACCCTGGGATCACAACATTAGCCAAAGGCAGATGCTTAACCAACTAAGCCACCCAGGCACCCCAAGTTACTAGAGATTTATAATGCATTTTTAAATATAGTAGGGTAAATACACACTATTTTAATAATTGCCTTGTTATTCATGTACTTTCATTTTCCTATAAAACCTTAAAATCAAATTGTCATTTCAAAATCCCTATTGAATAGATTAATGAAAATCCAATGCAATTCTAGGTAGAGAAAAATTGAAATCTTTATAATTTTGAATCTTTCCATTCATGATCATGATGAATCCCTCCATTTATTCAGATACTTTTTCCTGTTTGTCCCTAAAGTGTTTCGTTTTTCTAATTAGTTCTGTAACTAGGAAAGAAATAAAACGTGGGGAGTTGAGGAACAAGTCCAGAATACAATTCTTAGCTTAGGAAGCTTTAACCAGAAGATAAAGTAAGTTCCTTTTTGAAGAGGAAGCATAACTTTCTAATTTTTTTTCCTTCTGAAAGAAGGGTATGGGTGGGGGCGGGGCTCCTTCACAAAACCTTAATTGCCATGGACTCACTCAGCTTATTTGATAAATATTTGTTGAGTGTCTACCATGTGCTAGGAATGTTCTAGGTAATTGGAATACAGCAATGAACAAATCAGATGGAAATCTACTTCTGTACGGTTTACACCAAAGCTACAGACTTATATACACTTGTGGCTTAAGAACATAGAATCTGGGACGCCTGGGTGGCTCAGTCGTTAAGCGTCTGACTTCGGCTCAGGGCATGATCCCAGAGTCCTGGTTTCGAACCCCACATCAGGCTCCTCCACTGGGAGCCTCCTTCTTTGTCTCCCACTCCCCCTGCCTGTGTTCCCTCTCTTGCTGGCTGTCTCTCTGTTAATAAATAAAAACTTAAAAAAAAAAAAAAAGAACATAGACTCTACCTGTCAAAAGATATTTGTATAAATAAAATTTCCGATTCTGTGATTTTGTCCATTAAAACTGAACTCTATTGTAGCATTGAGATAGAGGGCTCACATTTGAAGGATATCATCTCATCTTCAAGAAGTAACACCTGTAAAAAAAATTAGCATAACAAATTATTGCATGATTTCTTGTGATCCAAAGTCTCTAAGCATTCATATTTTTGTAGTCATACTGTATCTTTTTAATATTTATTTTAAAGCCTTTGTTAAAAATGTATAGGAAAGTACTATGTCATCTTATTAACATTAAGGCCTCACTCTCAAAGTTTGGATCATAGATCATGCATCTTTGTTGATCCCATTCAAGTTCTAGACAGAATAAATTATCATGAGGAAACATGGACTCTGGGGAGAGAGATTGAATTGGAGGTAATCAAATGAATGTTTCAAAGTCACATATCTACCTTTAACAACTCCAGTAAAATTCCTGAGTACCAGCTGAATCCTCAGTGCTCTTAATCATGTATGAGGTTATTCAGGTAAACACGAAGTTATGTATAGGAAAGTAAGCATATGTAGAATAATTATGTTTCACAGGAAAATTATTATCCCATTCCAAAAGTTAACTTAAAAAGTTTCAGAGTACACACAAAATTTAATCAACCATGCCTCTTTGAACTGGTTCTCTTTAGCTTTTTCTTTTAATAATGCATGCTCCTTTCACACAGTGCTAAACACTAGTCTCCAGGAGAAGCTAGTATAAATAACCAAGATGACAGTTCTAAAAGGGGGCCAAGGATGACAATATTGTATGTGACTACAAATCCCTGTAAAGATTTTAAGCAGGCCAATCCTTGGTGGGAGAAGTGGGAAGAGTCTACAATTTTTCTTTTTCCTTGTTAACAGTGGGGCCCTATTTCCACCTTTCTTCATTTACCTGAACTTGCCTCTTTGGCTACAGGGAGGACACCCAGTGAAATAAATGCATGCATGCCCTGATAGGATCAGAGAGCCAAGAAAAGAAATATCCTGATCTCTGTACCTTATTGTGCAGGCAGATATCACTTTCAGACTCTCAAGATGGCAGCCATTAACCTATCCCTCATATGGGCTCTGCCAACACAGGATTCTGCCTGTTTATACATGAGAAATAATGAGGAAGAAAGGGTGGTGGCTGGATTTCCACAAACCTGGTTACAGGTACCAGTGACCTTTAAAGATGTGGCTGTGGAGTTTACCCAGGAGGAGTGGATGATGCTTGATTCTGGTCAGAGAAGAATTTGCAGAGATGTGATATTGGAAAACTATATGAGTCTTACCTCAGTGGAGTATCAATTATGGAAGCCTACTGTGATCTCCCCATTGGCTTAAGAAGAGATAAGAACTATGAAAAGGAGAATTCTCCAAGGCACCTATCCGGACTGGGAGATTCAACTTAAAACCAAAGAATCAACTCCTAAACAGATATTTGTAGGGAAAAATCATCCAATGGAGTAAAAATGATAAGATTCATAATGGGCAATTGGTCCTCCACATTAAGTGAAGACCAGGAATGCCATAAGGTCAGAAAACAGCACAAAATCCCAGAGAGAAATTTGAGGAAAGTGACCCGAAAGAAAACAACCTCTCGGGAGAGATTCTATGACCATCATGAATTAGAGAAAAACTCTGAACTTGGATCAAAACACGTTTTTTTCAAAGAGAGTTTCAACCAGTAAACATTGCCATAAATGTTACTTAAATATTGAGAGTTTGAGGGGCGCCTGGGTGGCACGGCGGTTAAGCGTCTGCCTTCAGCTCAGGGCGTGATCCTGGCGTTATGGGATCGAGCCCCACATCAGGCTCCTCTGCTGGGAGCCTGCTTCTTCCTCTCCCACTCCCCCTGCTTGTGTTCCCTCTCTCGCTGGCTGTCTCTGTCTCTGTCAAATAAATAAAAATTTAAAAATAAATAAATAAATATTGAGAGTTTGAAACATTATTCAGTCGTAAACAATTAAAAGAGAAACTGTAAGTGGGAAGTTCTGTGAAAGTCATAAATATGATAGAGATCTGTGGCATCTTGAAAAAATTCAGCAGAAAAATATGCATGCTTCAAACATGTTATACACTTCAAACATAATAATATGCTTCCTTTATATAACAATTTTCATATGGTGGAGAATTATGAAGGTAATAAAACCAAGACATTGTCATCATTCATCCATCCCACAGGCAACAGGAGCAAACTCCTAATGGAGAGGATATCATAAATGTAATCAATGTGGGAAAGCCTTCAAAAGACTTTGTAATCTTATTTGGCACAAGAAAAGTCATGTGGGCAAAAAACAATATTAATGCAAAGAATGTGGGAAAGTCTCCAACAATTCCTCAACCCAAAGGAGACATGTAAGAACTCACACTGGTGAGAAACGCTACAAATGTAATCAATGTGGAAAAGCTTTCACTCAAAAAACATCTCTGGGGGCACCTGGGTGGTGCAGTCGTTAAGCATCTGCCTTTGGCTCAGGGCGTGATCCCAGCGTTAGGGGATCGAGCCCCACATCAGGCTCCTCTGCTGGGAACCTGCTTCATCCTCTCCCACTCCCCCTGCTTGTGTTCCCTCTCTCGTTGGCTGTCTCTGTCAAATAAATAAATAAAATCTTTAAAAAAAAATAAATCTCTGAAGATTCATGTAAGAACTCACACTGGAGAAAAACCTTATGAGTGTAATCCTTTGGTTCTTACCTAATAGTGCACAAGAGAATACACACTATGAAGAAACTCTGTGACTGCAGTGACTGTGGAAAAACCTTTACTACAAGCTCACACCTTAAAGTTCACAAGAAAATACACACTCGAGAGAATCTCTACAAATGTAATGACTGTGGGAAAGTTTTTAGTGGTCTCTCATCCCTTAGAATGCATGTGAGAACTCATGCTGAAGAGAAACCCTATCCATGTAAGGAATGTAGGAAAACCTTCAGTGTTTCCTCTTCCCTTAGGAGATATGTGAGAACTCACACGAGAAAAACCGTATGAATGTATTCAATGTGAAAAAGCCTTCAGTTGGAGTTCTTCACTTATTAAACACAAAAGAGCTTATACTGGGAGAGAAACTCCATAAATGTTATGAATGTGGAATTGCTTTATTCATTGTCTTAAGGTGGACTCCAACTCATTATTTCTGGCTTTATCATCCAAAATAAGCATTTAATACTATAGTCCTCTAAATACCTCTTTAACAATGTAACACATTTTGGTCTGTTTATTTTCATTCTAAATGTTGTACAAAATTTATGACTTAACGAGTCTATAGCTGTTTAGAATTCTATGTTTTATAGTTAAAAGTTTGCAGTTATTTTCTTACTGATTTTCTTTTTTAAAAAAGCCATTCAGCTGAGGGGCAGGGAAAGATGGCAGAGGAGTAGGGGACCCTGTTTCAACCATTCCCCTGAATCCAGCTGGATATCTACCAGACCATCCTGAGCACCCACGAAATCAGCCTGAGATGTAAGAAGATACATCGGGATCTCTACAAACAGAACATCTCTGGTGCTTGTTCTTGAGGTATGAAGTGGGAGCCGAGAGTCTGCGGGCAGCTATAGGAAGATAAATGGAACCGGGAGGGAGCCTCTGTGCTCACGTGCTGGGAAGGCAGAAGCCTCCCATGCTGGGGAGTGGGCTGGACTTGCAGACCAGCAGGAGCAGCAGAGAAAGATGTTTAGGACACCATCCCCCAGACTGAAACCTGGAACTCGGGAGCATGCGTGTGAACCGGGAGTGGCTGGTGGTTTTAGAAGCACAAAGGGCAGAGACGTGCCCAGCCCTGGGAGCAAGGACTGGAAGAGCAGCTGTGGGGCGCACAACCTAGGATACTGTGGGTTTTTAGCAGCACTGACAGAAACGGAGTCAGTGTGGCCTGGAGAGCTCAGTGAAAAGCAGACTGTGATCTCTCTGTTCTGAGACAGAGGTTTGGATACAGTCACTGCTGCTATGACTCTCAGAAGAGACACAGAAAGCTGCCAGGGAAATCTGCCAGAGAACAAAAGCCCCCAAAAACCGGTTCTCACTGAACCCATCCCCCCCTCCACAGAGGACAATCAATTCCCCCCAAACAGGGTTGCCTGCATATCAGCGTGGCAGGCCCCTCCCCCAGAAGGCAGGCTGAAAGAACAAGAAGCCCATATCCCTAAGGTCCCTGTAAAACAGGTGCACCTTGCTTGGGCCCTGGTCAATAATTTGGGCTCTGTACATCCCCGCAACCACACCTCATCAGAATGACAAGGAGGAACCCCCAACAAAGGAAAGAAACAGAGGCTGTGGCCTCTGCCACAGAACTAATGGATATGGATATATCCAAGATGTCAGAAATGGGTTTCAGAGTAACAAGTATCAAGATGATGTGTAGGCTTGAGAAAAATATTAACGAAAGTATAGAAACTCTAAGGGCTGAAATGAGAACAAATCTGGTGGAACTTAAAAATGCTATGAATGAAATGCAGTCTAAACTGGATGCTCTGACGGCCAGGGTAAACGAGGCAGAAGAATAAATTAGTGAGTTAGAGGATAAGATGATAGAAAAGAAGGAAAAAGAGGTAGCATGGGAAAAAAGAATCCAGTTTCAAGAAAATGAACTGCAGGAGATTACTGACTCAATGAAACATTCCAATGTCAGAATTATCAGGATCCCCCAGGGGGTGGAGAAAGAGAGAGGTCTAGAAGAGATTTCTGAGCAAATTGTAGCTGAGAACTTCCATAATCTAGGGAAGGAAACAAGCATTCGTGTCCAAGAGGCAGAGAGGACCCCTTCCAAGATCAATGAGAACAGACTAACACCACAACATATAATAGTACAATTCACAAATCTTAGATCCAAGGAAACAATCTTGAAAGTGGTGAGGGGGAAGAGAATCCTCACCCACAGAGGGAGGAACATCAGAATAATGTGAGACCTGGCAAGCCAGAAAGGGCTGGAAAGACATCTTCAGGGTACTAAATGAGAAGAACATGCAGCCAAGGATACTGTATCCAGCAAGGCTCTCATTCAGAATGGATGGAGAAACAAGGAGCTTCAAGACCGGCAGAAACTGAAAGAATATGTGACCAGCAAGCCAACCCTACAAGAAGTATTAAGGGGGATTCTATAAAAGTAGAAAGACCCCAAGAGTGATACAGAACAAATTTACAGAAACAATTTGTAGAAACAAGGACTTCACAGGCAGCATGATGACATTGAAATAATATCTCTCAAAAATCACTCTCAATGTGAATGGCCTAAATGCTCCCATAAAATGCCACAGGGTTGCAGATTGGATAAAGATATAACCCACCCATATGTTGTCTACAGGAGACTCACTTTGAACCTAAAGTGAATCCAGACTGAATGTGAAGGGATGAACACTTTTTCATGCCAACGGACCTCAAAAGAAAGCTGGGGATCTAAAAATTATAAATATCTATGCCCCCAACAGGGGAGCAGCCAACTACATAAGCTAACTGTTAACCAAAATAAAGACATATAGATAATAATATGTTAATAGTAGGGGACCTCAACACTCCACTCTCAGCAATAGACAGATCATCTAAGCAGAAAATCAACAAAGAAACAAGAGCTTTGAATGACACACTGGACCAGATGGACCTCATAGATATATACAGAACACTCCACCCTAAAACAACAGAATACTCATTCTTTTCAAACGCACATGGAACTTTCTACAGAATAGACCCTATACTGGATCACAAAACAGGTCTCAACTGATACCAAAAGATTGAGATGATTCCCTGCATATTCTCAGACCACAATGCTTTGAAACTGGAACTCAATCACAAGAAAAAATTTGGAAGAAACTCAAACACTTGGAAGCTAAGGACCATCCTGCTTAAGAATGCTTGGGTAAACCAGGAAATTAAAGAAGAACTTAAGCAACTCATGGAAACCAATGAGAATGAAAACACGTCAGTCCAAAACCTATGGGATACTGCAAAGTCGATCCTAAGGGGGAAATACATAGCCATCGAAGCCTCAATCAAAAGAATAGAAAAATCTAAAATACAGTCCCTATACTCACACCTTAAACAGCTGGAGATGGAATAAAAGAACAGGCCTAAGCCACACACGAAAAGACAACTGATTAAGATTAGAGCAGAGATCAATGAATTAGAAACCAAAAATACAGTAGAGCAGATCAACAAAACTACAAGCTGGTTCTTTGAAAGAATTCATAAGATCGATAAACCAATGGCCAGACTTATCTGAAAGAAAAGAGAAAGGACCCAAATTAATAAAATGATGAATGAAAGGGGAGAGATCTTGACTAACACCAAGGAAATAGAAACAATCATTAGAAACTGTTATCAACAACTATATGCCAATAAATTAAGCAGCCTGGAAGAAATGGACGCCTTCCTGGAAACCTATAAACTACAGAGACTGAAACGAAGAGATTGACAACTTAAATAGGCCAATATGCAGTAACGAGATTGAAGCAGTGATCAAAAATCTCCCGAAAAACAAGACTCCAGGGCCTGATGGATTCCCTGGGGAATTCTACCAAACATTCAAAGAAGAAATATTACCTATTCTCCTGAAGCTGTTTCAAAAAATAGAAGCAGAAGGAAAACAACCAAACTCGTTCTATGAGTCCAGCATTACCTTGATCCCCAAACCAGGCAAAGACCCCACCAAAAAGGAGAATTACAGACCGATATCCCTGATGAACATGGATGTCAAAATTCTCAACAAGATCCTAGCTAATAGGATCCAACAGTGCATTAAAAGGATTATCCATTATGACCACGTGGGATTCATCCCTGGGATGCAAGGTGGCTCAACATTCGCAAATCAATCAGTGTGATAGAACACATTAATAAGAGAAGAGACAAGAATCATATGGTCCTGTCACTTGATGCTGAAAAAGCATTTGACAAAATATAGCATCCTTTCCTGATTAAAACCCTTCAGAGTGTAGGGATAGAAGGTACATTCCTCAATTTCATAAAAACCATCTATGAAAAGCCCACAGCGAATATCATTCTCAATGGGGAAAAGCTGAGAGCCTTTCCCTTAAGATCAGGAACATGACAAGGATGCCCACTCTCGCCATTATTGTTCAACATAGTACTAGAAGTCCTAGCAACAGCAATCCGACAACAAAAAAGAATAAAAGGTATTCAAATTGGCAAAGAAGAAGTCAAACTCTCTCTCTCTTCGGAGATGACATGATACTTTATGTTGAAAACCCAAAAGACTCCACCCCCAAATTATTAGAACTCATACAGCAATTCAGTAATGTGGCGAGATACAAAATCAATGCGCAGAAATCAGTTGCATTTCTATACACTAACAATGAGACTGAAGAAAGAGAAATCAGGGAATCAATTCCATTTACAATAGCACCAAAAACCATAAGATATCTAGGAATAAACCTAACCAAAGAGGTAAAGATCTATATTCTAGAAAGTACAGAACACTGATGAAAGACATTGAAGAAGACACAAAAAGATGGAAAAACATTCCATGCTCATGGATTGGAAGAATGAACATAGTTAAAATGTCTATGTTACCCAGAGCAATCTACACCTTCAGCGCCATCCCAATCAAAATACCAATGCCATTTTTGGTGGAACAAACAAACCTTAAATTTGTGTGGAAGCAGAAAAGACCCCAAGTCGCCAAGGAAATGTTGAAAAAGAAAAATCTGGGGGCATCACGTTGTCTGATTTCAAGCTATACTACAAAGCTGTGATCACCAAGACAGCATGGTACTGGCACAAAAACAGACACATAGACCAATGGAACAGAATAGAGACCCCAGAAATGGACCGTCGGCTCTTTGGGCAACTAGTCTTTGACAAAGCAGGAAAAAACATCCAATGGAAAAGACAGTCTCTTCAATAAATGGTGCTGGGAAAATTGGACAGCTATATACAGGAGAATGAAACTCGACCATTCTCTCACCATACACAAAGATAAACTCCAAATGGATGAAAGACCTCGATGTGAAACAGGAATCCATCCAAATCATAGAGGAGAACATAGGCGCAACTTCTTCGACATTGGTCACAGCATCTTCTTTCATGACACATCTCCAAAGGCAAGAGAAACAAAAGAAAAAATGAACTTGTGGGACTTCATCAAGGTAAAAAGTTTCTGCACAGCAAAGGAAACAGTCATCAAAACAAAGAGGCAACCCACAGAATGGGAGAAGATATTTGCAAATGAAACTACAGATAAAAGGCTGGTATTCAAGATCTATAAAGAACTTCTCAAACTCAATACACAAGAAACAAATAATCAGCGGCGCCTGGGTGGCACAGCGGTTAAGCGTCTGCCTTTGGCTCAGGGCGTGATCCCGGCGTTATGGGATCGAGCCGCACATCAGGCTCCTCCGCTATGAGCCTGCTGCTTCCTCTCCCACTCCCCCTGCTTGTGTTCCCTCTCTCGCGGGCTGTCTCTATCTCTGTCGAATAAATAAATAAAATCTTTAAAAAAAAAACAAACAAATAATCAAATGAAAAAGTGGGCAGGAAGATATGAACAGACACTTTTCCAATGAAGACATACAAATGGCTAAGAGACACATGAAAAAATGTTCAAAATCATTAGTCATCTGGGAAATTCAAATCAAAACCACACTGAGATACCTTCCGCCAGTTAGAATGGCAAAAATGGACAAGGCAAGAAACAACAAATGTTGGAAAGGATGTGGAGAAAGGGGAACCCTCTTACACTGTTGGTGGGAATACAAGTTGGTACAGACACTTTGGAAAACAGTATGGTGGTTCCTCAAAAAGTTAAAAATAGAGCTACCCTATGACCCAGCCACTGCACTACTGGGTATTTACCCCAAAGGTACAGATGTAGTGAAAAGAAGGACATATGCACCCCAATGTTCATAGCAGCATTGTCCACAATAGCCAAACATGGAAGGAGCCGAGATGCCCTTCAACAGATGAATGGATAAAGGCGTGGTCCATATATACAATGGAATATTACTCAGCCATCAGAAAGAATGATTACCCAGCATTTGCATCGACATGGATGGGACTGCAGGAGATTATGCTAAGTGAAATAAGTCAAGCAGAGAAAGACAATTATCTTATGATTTCACTCATTTGTGGAACATTAAGAAATAGCAGGGAGATCGTTAGGAGAAGGAAGGGAAAACGAAGGGGGGGAAACAGAGGGGGGGAATGAACCACGAGAGATTATAGACTCTGGGAAACAAACTGAGGGCTTCGGGGGGGGATGGGCTAGCCCAGTGATGGGTATTAAGGAGGGCACGTATTGCATGGAGCACTGCATGTTATATGCAAATAATGAATCATGGAACACTACATCAAAAGCTAATGATGGTTAGTATGGTGACTAACATAATAAAAAAAAAGAAAAATTAAAATTAAGAAGACATTCATTTTAAGTGGGGGTGGGCAGGGGGAGAGGGAGAGAAAGAATCCCAAGCAGACTCCCTGCTGAGTGTGGAGCCCAGTGCAGGTCTCGACCCTCAACCCCAAGATCACAGCCCAAGCCAAAATCAAGAGTCAGATGCCCGACCGGCTGAGCCCCCCAGACACCCTTGCTATTATTGATTTCTAAATTAATTACATTATGTTTAGAGTATCTGGGGTATATGATATTACTTTACTGGTATTTTCTTGGGAGTTGCCTTCTGGCCTGTTGTGGCCGGTATTGTTAGTAGGCAGTCAGACATACAGCTCATCCTTCCCTACTGACAATCCTGTCTTAGCTCACAATAGCAATATGTCCAGTTACAAAACTCCTCTCAGTCTCCTTGCAGCCAAGTGTAGCCATAATCCTCATTCCTGATTAATCAAAAATAGTCTCACTTGGAAACAGACCTATCTGGTTTTTTTCTCTTTGCCTTTTTGTACTTTACCTTTCTGCCTTCCCATTCTTTTCTCTTTGAGATTTTCACTCCTAGAGCTGAAGGAGCCATCGGTGGCCATAAGAATGACACCCATGGCCTAAGGGTGGTATAGAAGGAGATCCTGGCTCCTCAGGGACCTCTTTAAATAGCTGTACCAGAACTGTACTGCTTGTATCTGGATATTTTTATGTGAGAAAAGTAAGCTTATTGACGTTAAAAAGCACATGCTTATAGTCTACACAGTAACCTTGTTTTTTTAAAAAGAAAAAAACCAAAGAGGTATGTAGAGTTAAGTATTTTAGGGTTAGATGCATGTATTTGGATAGGAATACAGAAAAGGGAGGAATGAAAGAAGAATGTTGACAGAACTTTTGTCCTTAGGCTAGAAATAACGATGGATCCAAGGTCACCAAAGCCAAGTGATCAGAGAAGCAGGGAAATCCCAGTATTTGAGTATTAGAAATCCAGAGAGTTTTCAGAGAGGGGAAGTTAGCAGTTTCAGTTGCTGAAAGCAGCCCTGGAGATTTTGCTACTTGGTCTTACAGATACTGAGCAGCTTAGCTCTAATTTATTATTTGATGTGAAACAGGAATCCATCCAAATCCTAGAGGAGAACATAGGCTGCAACCTCTTCGACATTGGTCACAGCATCTTCTTTCATGACACATCTCCAAAGGCAAGAGAAACAAAAGAAAAAATGAACTTGTGGGACTTCATCAAGATAAAAAGTTTCTGCACAGCAAAGGAAACAGTCATCAAAACAAGAAACAAAACATAGAAAGAGGAACCTATGACAGAAGACAGAGGCAGTAGGTGCAGTTTTAGTCGTGATACCTTTATGGAGTTGTGAAGCATCCATACAAACTGGCTGGGACGTTGCAGTTCGGGACCTGAGGAACTGTCTAGGATGGAGATGCAACCTTAGCAACATCAGTAGATGGACCAGAGTAGGTCTTATGAAGGTGACTGAGATTGCATAGGGAAAATGGATGGTGGAAAAAGACAATGTCTACCACTGACCATGAAGACCTGCTGTATTTAAAGGTAGGCTTTAAAAAGGCATCTTAGTAGATAAGAGGAGAAACATAAAGACAAGCCTTGCCAAACCAAGACATCTAGTGTCTCAAGAAGGAAGATAAAGTTGGTTCTTTTAAATACTACTTAGAGGTCAAATTCGATGGAGTCTTAAAAAGTGAATGTATCATAGAGCAACGTGAGGAGTATTGTTGACCTTAGTTGGAAATAATAATGTTGAGGATGGCATGAGGTTAGTAATCAATAAAGGACCAGTAAGTAAAGACTGAATATAGACAAGTTTGAATATGAGAGAAAGTATAGTAGCAAGAGAGACTTGGTCAAGGCAAAAGATTTTTAAAACAATGAGAAACTAGGGACACCCGGGTGGCTCAGCTGGTTGAGTGACCAACTCTTCATTTCAGCTCAAGTCATGATCTTGGGTCATGAGATCGAACCCTGGATTAGGCTCAGTACTTTGTGCAGAGTCTGCTTGGGACTCTCCTTCTCCCTCTGCCCCTCCCCCCTGCTTGCACACTCTCTCTCTCTCAAATGCATGGATAAATCCTTTTTTAAAAAAAAAAAAAAGAGAGAGAGAGAACCTGGGGAGAGGAAGAGGCAGGCTTCCAGCCTGGTAGCCTGATGTGGGGCTTGATTCCAGAATGCTGGGATCACGCCCTGAGCCGAAGGCAGACGCTTGGCAATTGAGCCACCCAGACGCCCCTTAAGTGAAAAACAAGCAACGTATTGTGTGTATCTAAAAGTGTGAGAATCCTGAGAGAGGAGTTAAGATGGTGGAGGAGTAGGGGTCCCCTTTTTCAGCTGGTCCCCTGGGTCGAGCTGGATAGGTACCAGACCATCCTGAACATCCACGGAATCAGCCTGAGACGCGAAGATACATCTGGAACTCTACAAATGAACATCTCCAGCACCGAGTATTGAGGTACAAAGCGGGGAACCATGAAACCACGCACAGATATCGGAAGATAAACGGAAGGGGGAGGGAGCCACCGCGTTCAGGCGCCGGGAAGCAGTAGCCAACTGCACTGGGGAGCAGGCGGACTCACAGACCAGCACCCACGAGAGAGCAGACTGAGACCGTGAGCCGGGGAACGCACGCGACCAGACTGAAAACCGGAGTTCCAGAGTGCAAGAACCACACTGAAACGGAGCTCGGGAGCGCGCAGGGGCAGCTGGCGGTGTTAGAAACACAAAGGATAGAGACGTGCCANAAGGACAGAGACGTGCCGGCCCTGGAAGTGAGGGCTGG
>NC_048229.1:122741-178386 GCF_002007445.2 Ailuropoda melanoleuca
TTTATACGCAACTAATGAATCATGGTACTTTACATCAAAAACCAGGGATGTACTGTATGCTAACATAATATAAAAAATATTATTATAAAAAAAATAAAGGGGCGCCTGTGTGGCACAGCAGTTAAGCGTCTGCCTTCGGCTCAGGGCGTGATCCCGGCGTTATGCGATCGAGCCCCACATCAGGCTCCTCTGCTGGGAGCCTGCTTCTTCCTTTCCCACTCCCCCTGCTTGTGTTCCCTCTCTCGCTGGCTGTCTCTCTCTCTGTCAAATAAATAAATAATTAAAATCTTTTAAAAAATAAATAAAAATAAAAAATAAATAAATGAGAACTTAGAACATGTGTAAATCCTAATATAATGTATCCACTATGGAGAGATTAAATATACGGTGTAGGAAGAGAGACAGTCAAGAACAAGAAGTTCCTGAGAGGGGGTGGAGGTGTGTGGGGCACCGTATGAAAGTATTAATGTTAGCTGTAAGAAGATACTTCCACAAGCAAAGGGAAGGAGGAGTGGGTGGGCTGGTTTTAATTACCTGTTTCTTTACTTATAGCTGAGTTAATTCAGCTGTCCTCAGAGTATCTGAACTATAAAGTGCTGTTTGTTTTTTTTTTAAGAGGTACTTTCTGAAGGAAGGAAAACTTCCAGATTCATTTTGTGAAGCCAGCATTACCTTGATGCCAAAACCAGTTAAAGACTCCAAAAAGAGAACTTCAGGCCAATATGATGAACATGCAAAATTTCTCAATAAAATACTAGCAAGCTGAAACTGAGAGTACTTTAAAAAAAAACAAAAACTCACCACAATCAAGATGGGAGTATTCCTGGGTTGCAAGGGTGGTTCAGTATTCCCAAATCAACAAATGTGATAAGGTGATTTCACGTTAATGAAAGGATATGAACCATATGATCATATCAATAGATGCAGAAAAAGCATTTGACAAAGTTCAGCATCATTCATGATAAAAACAACCCTAAACAGAGGGAGCATAACCTCAACATAATAAAGGCTGTATATTAAAAACCCACAGCTAATACCATTCTCATTCTCATTGGGGAAAACAGAGCTTTCCCCCTACGGTCAAGAACAAGACAGGGATGTCCACTCTCACTGCAGTTATTCAACAAAGTACTGGAAGTCCTAGCCACAGCAGACAACAAAAAGAAATAAGCATCCAGGGGCGTCTGGCTGGCTCATTCAATACAGCATACAACTCTTTATCTCTCGGTCATGAGTTCAAGCCCCATGTTGGGCGTAGAGCCTACTTAAAAAAATAAAAGATAAAAAGCATCATAATCAGCAAATAAAAAGAAAAACTCAGTATTTGCAGATGACATGATACTCTATATAGAAAACCTTGAAAGACCATCAAAAAAAAAATGCTAGAAGTGATAAGACAATTCAGTAAAGTCACAGGATACAAAATCAATGTACACAAACCTGCATTTCTATACACTAATAATGAAGCAGCAGAAAGAGAAATTAAGGAATCAATCTTATTTGGAATTGCACCGAAAACAATAAAATACCTAGGAATAAACCTAACTGAAGAGGTGAAGTGAATGCAGAGAAGTGAAGGGGATGTTTAGGGAATTCATTAAGGACTTAAAGGAGCTGCTTTACTACAGGAATCTAAGAGGGCACCATGTAAACAATTCCCAGAAGTGCAGGATTTGGGATTTGTGGCTGGGACGTGAGGAATACCAAAGCGTGTTGTGATAGTATTGTTAGAGAAAATAAGGTCAGAGCTGGGGTTGGGCTGAGAGTTTGGGCTGTGACCAGTGGAAACAAAATTTAAAGCCGAGAGTAAATGAAATCTGAGCAGGTTCTAAAACGATGGTGGGTACGTAGGTCTAAGGACTCACATATGGCTTTGAAAGGAGAGCCTGCAGGCGCGCCGTGGAACCAAGTGCTCCTTTGCTCAGTAGCTGTTTGCCGTCCTCGAGGGTACAGCAGTAGCAGACAGTAGATAGAGAATGGTCCCAAAAGCACGTGGTCCCTGCGTGAGGAGACACACGAAGGAGTCTTTGGGGCTGTGCTCTGCTGGAGACTGGGCTCTGTGCACTGATGTGGGCTCACCAAAGTCTCAGCACAGTTGAGACTCGGTGCGGTCGCGGACTTGCCCGGCACACCTCACCCGGCTGTTAGACCTGGTTTCTCTGACTTCAATCATATTTTGTTCCAGTACGTGTTCCGTGCAGCTGCCACAGCATCCTTCTATTGTGTTTTATTATGCTTAGTGGTTTTTAATTATAAAACTGATACATGCATATGAGAAAAAAAGGTAAACAACTTCCGTCCTAGATAAGAGAAGGGAAAGAGAAGAGAAAACCTTTGCTCCTTCTTATTCTACTGCCCTAGAAACTTAACATCATAGAGAAATACGCGTTCTGTCACACTGTATTCTAGATACATACAAATATATTGTTTTCTTCTTATAAAAATTGTCATACCTTTGCCTCTTTTTCAAACCTGTCTTTCTCTGTCAGTATGTAGTTCTTCACGTCAGCTCTGTGTCCGCCACTGGGCTTGACACATGATGTCATCGAGACTTGGCTGCTGTAAGCCAGCCAGTGCCCCAGTATATACAGTTCGGTTTCCTTCGTAGTAGCTGCTTAGCGTCTGATTGTATGGATGCGATGTATTTAATCCACATTCCCCTCCAAACGTGTTAAAATAAACAATACTGCAGTGAACAATATCGTTTATCTGTCTCACTGTCATCTGTTCTTCGTACCGCTCCCAGGGTGATCCATCCAGCGCACTAATCCTTTATATTACAGTTCACGTTTCAGTCCTCCACTGGTTTTTCATTCCTTTAAGCTAAAATCTTTTTAAGTGACCTTCCATGCTCAAACTCCTACCTGTCTTTCTGGGCCACATTCCTTAGTACGCCATCTCTTCACTCCCTCTCTGGACCATAACCTGGCCTGTTCACCTGTGGCTCTGAACGCTCTGTCTGCTTTCACACGCTGGTCACACTTCCACAGTATCACCTGTTCCATTGTGTATCTTACCAACTGAACTGTACGCTTTGGTAAGGTGAGAACTTAGTCTCAGGTGTTCACTGTTTTACTCCTGGAACTCGGCCCATAGTAGGTACTCATTTAAACATTTAAAACTTTTCAGTAAATTTTATGCCTTTTCTTCTTAGTATTTTAGTGGAGGCCTAAGTTAAAATAAGGGCTGGGTTTTAAGTGATTGTATAAGGCAAAAATTGCATGAATCAAAGTTTTGTTTTTCAAGCACTGGAGTCACACTCAGCAACCTATCCCACCATGAGGAGCATATTCAGAGAACTGCAGTTTATTATTTTTTTTTTAAAGATTTTAGTTATTTGAGGGGCGCCTGGGTGGCACAGCGGTTAAGCGTCTGCCTTCAGCTCAGGGCGTGATCCCGGCGTTGTGGGAAAGCCCCACATCAGGCTACTCTGCTATGAGCCTGCTTCTTCCTCTCCCACTCCCCCTGCTTGTGTTCCCTCTCTCGCTGGCTGTCTCTATCTCTGTCAAATAAATAAATAAAATCTTTTAAAAAAATTAAAAAAAAAAGATTTTAGTTATTTGAGACAGCACACACATGAGCACAAGCAGGGAGGAGGGGCAGAGGGAGAAGCAGGCTCCCCACTGAGCAGGGACCCCGACGCAGGACTCAATCCCAGGACCCTGAGATCATGACCTGAGCCGAAATCAAAGAGCTGGATGCCCAACTGAGCCACCTGGGCGCCCCAAGGGAGAGAATCTTTTTTTTTTTTAAAGATTTTATTTATTCATTCGACAGAGATAGAGACAGCCAGCGAGAGAGGGAACACAAGCAGGGGGAGTGGGAGAGGAAGAAGCAGGCTCCCAGCGGAGGAGCCCGACGTGGGGCTCGATCCCACAATGCCGGGATCACGCCCTGAGCCGAAGGCAGACGCTTAACCGCTGTGCCACCCAGGCGCCCCCCAAGGGAGAGAATCTTAAGCACGCTCCATGCCCAGTGTAGAGCCCGACAGGCTCAATCTCAGAGCCCTGACATCATGACCTGAGCCAAAATCAAGAGTCAGAGGCTTAACTGAGTCACACAAGCTACCCTCTATTGTTAATTTTTTGGAGGAACCTCCAGACTGTGTACCACAGTGGTTACACCAATTTACGTTACCACCAGCAAAGCATGGGAGTTCTCTTTTCTCCACATCCTTGCCAACACTAGTCATTTGTCTTTCTTATACTAGCTGTTTTAACAGGTGTGAGGTGGTATCTCATTTTGGTTTTGATTTGTATTTCCCTGATGATGAGTGGTGTTGAGCATCTTTTCCTCTGTCTGTTGGCCGTCCATATATCTTCGGAAAAACATTTACTCAGGTCCTCTGCCCATTATTAAATTAGATTATTCAGCTATTTGGGTATTGAGTTGAATAAGTTCTTTATGTATCTTGTATATTAACCCCTTATTGGACACACTGAATGCAATTCTCTCATTCATCAGGTTCCCTTTTCTTTTTTTTTTTTTTAAAGACTTTATTTATTTATTCGACAGAGATAGAGACAGCCAGCGAGAGAGAGAACACAAGCAGGGGGAGTGGGAGAGGAAGAAGCAGGCTCATAGTAGAGGAGCCTGATGTGGGGCTCGATCCCGTAACGTCGGGATCACGCCCTGAGCTGAAGGCAGACGCCCCCAGGTTCCCTTTTCATTTTGTTGATGGTTTACTCTGCTGTTCAAAAGCTTATTAATTTGATGCAGTCCCGATGGTCTATTTTTGCTTTTGTTTCCCTTTCCTGAAGAGACAAATCTAAAAAAATGTTGTCTGTCCATGTTTCCTTTCAAGAGTTTTAAGATTTCAGGTCTCACATTTAAGTCTTTGAGTTTATTTCTGTGCATGGTGTAAGAAAGCAGCCCATGTGGCCACTTTCCAGGTAGCTGTCCAGTTGTCCCAACACCATTTATTGAGACTGTCATTTTTCCATTGTATATTCCCTCCTTTGTCATAGATTAACTGACCATATAGGGAAGGCTTATTTCTGACTCTCCATCTTGTCCCATTGATCTGTCTTCACTGATCTGTATAACTAGTGATTTCTGAGCCATAATTTTTTTCTTTTACTTGTCTTTTCTCTAGCTAATGTAGTAAACAGAACTAAGTTTTCTAGTTTTTTGAGTAAACAATTCCATCAGGAAACTTAATAATTTTCAAAAGCATTATTTTACTATCTTCAAAGTCATACATAGATTTGCTTAGGCTGTTATTGGATATATCAATTCTATCCATTTTTTTAAAGTATCAGATTTTTTTTTTTTTTACATTTTTAAAACCACTTTTTCTATCTCCAGTTTTTTAAAGGCAAACTTTTTGAAAAGGACATTTTAAAAGTATTGCTAAAGGGCATGGGCTCTTTCTAGACTTCATCTAGGGGTGCCTGGCTGGCTCAGTCGGTGGAACATGTGACTCTTGATCTTGGAGTTGTGAGTTCAAGCCCTATGTTGGGTGTACAGATTACTTAAAAATAAAATCTTTAAAAAGGAAATAGACAGGGATGCCTGGGTGGCTCAGTCAGTTAAGCATCTGCATTCAGCTCAGGTCATTGTCCTGTGGTCCTGAAATCGAGCCCCGTGTCAGGCTCCCTGTTCAGCGGGGAGTCTGCTTCTCCCTCTCCCTCTGCACCTCCCCCTGCTCGTGCTCACTAGCTCACTCTCTCAAATAAATAAATAAAATATTAAGAAATAGACCATCTAAATTGACTTCTAGGCTAAATTGAAATATGAGAGGAAAAAATAAGATGCTAGGATAAGAATAAGGGGACCTACGTTAGATAAGGAAGTCAAGAAAGGTCCCCATGATGACATTTAAGCCCAACTCTGAAGGAAAGGAAGTAATCCTCCGTGGAGGCAAAGAGTGGAGGAACAGATGAGCTTGCTAAACAGAACAGCAAAAGTCCGAGGCCTCATTTGGACCTTGGCATACTTTTCCTCTCTCCGTCTCAGTATTTTTGTTGACTTGCCTTCCAGTTTACTCATCTTTTGTTCTGTGTTCAATTTGCTGTTAAGTCCGTCTATTAAATTCTTCGTTTCAGAGACTGTGTTTTTTATAGATTCTAATTACTAGTTGAAATCGTCCAGTTTTCTTTTTCTTCCATCTTTTTGTGTATGTTAACATAGTAACCGTATTTACATCAAAATCCTTGTCTAAGAACAGCAATATCTAGGTCACTGCTGTGTCTGCTGTGTCTGCTTCTCCTGTCTGTCTTGTCTTGTCTCTTACTGATTACAGGCATGGCTCAGAGATACTGCAGGCTTGTTTCCAGACCACTGCAGTAAGGCACAAATTTCGCACTACAGCAAGTCAAATGAATTTTGTTTCCCAGTGCAGATAAATGCTGTGCTTATACCACAGTCTATTAAGTGTATACTACAGTTATTTCCCCAAAAAATGGACATACCTTAATTACTTAATTACACAAAAAGGCAAGCTAACCATCACAGGGGCTTTCACCCCGTTACAGTCTTGTTGCTGGTGGAGGGCACTGCCTCGCTGCTGACCGATCAGGGTGGTCTTTGCTGAAGGTTGGGGTGGCTGTGGCATTTTCTTAAGATAATGGGGGTTTAATCCATTAAATTAATCTTCCATTAAATTAATCTTCCTTTCATGAATGATTTCTCTACAGTGTATGATGCTGTTTGATAGCGTTTTACCGACAGGATTTCTTGCAGAACTAGAGTCAGTCCTCGCAAGTCCTCCCACCGCTTTGCCTCCCACTGCTTTGTTCTTTGTCATTTCAACACTCTTCCCAGCATCTTCACCAAGCATAGATTCCATCTCAGGGAACCACTTCTTTGTTCATCCATGAGAAGCAACTCCTTCTGTTAAAATTTTATCACTAGATTGCAGCAATTCAATATAATGAAAAAAATATTATATGAGAATTACCAAAATGTGATAGAGACATAAAATGAGCAAATACTTTTGGAAAAATGTCACAGATAGACTTCCTCAATACAGGGTTGCCACAAACCTCCAATTAAACGAAAAAGGTAGTATCTACAAAGCACAATAAATGTAGTTTATCTGTATGATCCTGTTCTTCACATGCCTAGTAACTACCTACATCAACATCTATCTCTATCTATCTGTATCTACATCTATATCTACCTATATCTATATCTGTATCTATATCTATCTATCTATCTATATATATATATTTTTGGGGGGGGGCCAGGCTTTAAAAGAACCATGGGGGCTCCAGGAGCTGTTATCTTCTACCAGAGAGTTTCTCCTCTCCTCTGCTCGTTTAAGAGGCCAGTCACCTCAGTGCAGTAAGAGGAGATGGGTTAAAGTTCCATTACATTTTTAACAAGCCTCAGTTTACACTTGTTTAGCCTCTGTGTTTTGGGTAGGACTCTCCTGAAGCTTTAATTTTTTTTTTCTTTAAAGATTTTTTATTTATTTATTTGACAGAGACAGCCAGCAAGAGAGGGAACACAAGCAGGGGGAATGGGAGAGGAAGAAGCAGGCTCCTAGCGGAGAAGCCTTATGTGGGGCTCGATCCCAGAACACCAGGATCACGCCCTGAGCCGAAGGCAGACGCTTAACGACTGTGCCACCCAGGCGCCCCTCTCCTGAAGCTTTTAAATCGGAAGGATTGGTAGGTCCTAATCTCCTTAACCTCCTATCCCACACAGCTTCAAATTCCCATAGACAGCTCGGCAGGGACACTGGCCACCTTCCCTAGTGGGTTTTTCATCTGTAGGCACCAAAGGCACTGCAGATACTCCATTCTTTTATTCTGCCTCCCAGCCTCCTGCACAGCCCTCAAATCAGCAAATGTCCCGGGACGGAACCGGCTGTGCACATGAAGATTCTGAAGTTGCTAACCTGCCATTTCAACTTCAACTGACCACAAAAGCTCTTGTGATTTCTCTCTGGAATTTTAGTCCATCTAGTCACCATTGCTTCCACAGCTTGATGATGCCTTTAAAAATAGGACTTTTGTATTGTATCTGGTTGCTGCCACAATTCTGCATCCTACTTGGAAGTAGACTGAAAACATCCTAAGTAGCAGTTAAACCCAACCTCATGCTAAGTCACTTGAAGAGAGAACAGTAAACACTGTTGCAACCACATTAGACACGACTGCATGACAGCTGCAGGTAGGTGTGCCAGGACCGCTGAGAGCCATTCAGCTGCACACTCAGACTGACTGTACGCAAGATCACTGCTCTGAAGGTCAACCCAGTGAAGGAAGTTTTCATGCAGAAATAACATATGGAGTCATACTGCAGAAAAGACACGTGTTGTGTGTCCTTCTATCAAGGACAGACCTCTTCATTGGGAGTATGATGCTTTTACGACATGGATAATTGAATAAACGACAGCAGAGTAATGAAAATATCAACTGTCTCACTTGAAATAACGGTTGCATTCCTGAGCATGTTTCACTAAATTTTACACATCTCAAATATGCAAACGTAATAAAATTGTGTCTGAGGTACGAACATCTGTTTTTAAGATTTTATTGAGAGACAGAGACAGCAAGCGAGAGAGAGCAAGAGCAGGGGGAAGGGGCAGAGGGAGAAGCAACTCCCCACTGAGCGGGGAGCCCGACACGGCCCAATCCCAGGACCCCGGGATCATGACCTGAGCCCAAGGCAGACCCTTAACAGACTGAGTGACCCAAGTGCCCTGAGATACAAACTTCTTATACTACATAGTTCAAAATGCTCCAGCAGGATGCCTACCCCTTCCCATGTGTGGAGATGGTCACACTACATATCACCTGTTTCTTGTCTCAACAAGACAAATAAAAACTGAAATACCATATTCTACAAGTGATTTAAAGTGTAACATCATAACATCTTTTTCCCCTACTGTTTGCTTTTATATCTTAGTGTGTCTGGCTGTTGTTACAGAATTTCATCTTAAGGCAACTTTCAGGGGGGCCTGGGTAGCTCAGTCAGCTTCTCCCCCTCCCTCTGCCTCTCCCCCTGCTTATACTCTCTCACTCTCTCGTTAAATAAATACAAAAAATCTTTAAAAAAAAAAAAAACTTTCTTTTTTACTTTTCTGCTACCTCTGGAAAACACTGCAGCTTTTAAAAATCATTGTTCAATATGGAAAGATGTGAGATTTGTGTGTGAAAATTCAATGAAAGAATTTCATTGATGAAATTCAATGAAATTCAATGAAAGAATTTCAATGACTCTGAGCCTTGTCAGCACCTTCTTGATATGGCAAATATAACATATTGTAATGAAAATGCCCACAAGCTATCATTTCCTTTTTTCAGTAGCAAGTCTCTTTATATCTCTTTGTGTATAATCTAGAAGTTACCTGTATTTACTTTAATTAAAAATAATAGCACAGGGGCGCCTGGGTGGCAGAGTGATTAAGCGTCTGCCTTCAGCTCAGGGCGTGATCCCGGCGTTCTGGGATCGAGCCCCACGTCAGGCTCTTCCGCTATGAGCCTGCTTCTTCCTCTCCCACTCCCCCTGCTTGTGTTCCCTCTCTCGCTGGCTGTCTCTCTCTCTGTCAAATAAATAAATAAAATCTTTAAAAAAATAAATAAATAAAAGTAAAAATAAAAATAATAGCACAAGCACCGAGGTGGCTCAGTCAGTTAAGTGGCTGAACTTGATTTCCGCTCAGGTCATGGGATCAAACCCCGAGCTGAGCATCTGCTTGGGATTCTCTCTCCCTCTGCCCGTCCCCCTGCTCACGCGTGTGTGCATTCTCTCTCAAATAAATAAAACATAGTTCTTATTTTCTGAGGTCTCTTGACCACAAATTAATGAGAGTACCTTTAGGATGAGTTACATAGTTCAGAATGATGTTGCATGAAGGGAATTTTAAGGGAAGTTACTATTTTTGGGAAAAGCGCTTCGAGCAGTTTGGTAAGCCGGACTACTCCCTGCCTGGTGGCCCCACACTTACCTGCTCATAGGCCTCCTGTCATCTTTGCTCCATCATTCCTTGACTCTTCTTGCTCCAGTAAGGGTCACATTTGATTTAGAAATACAGAGTCCTGCTTACAAAAGGGAGAAAATAGATACTTCAAAAGATTATGGTTCTTCCTAGATCCAGACCTAACTTCTTAATACAGAGGAAGAGAAGCTAGGGGCACCTGGGTGGATCTGTCGGTTAAGCATCTGCCTTTGGCTTGGGTCATGATCTCAGGGTCCTGGAATCAGGCCCCACATTAGGCTCTCCACTCAGCAAGGACCTTGCTTCTCCCTCTTCCCTGTCCCTCCCCATGCTCATGCTTTCTCTCCCCTCCTCTCAAAATAAAAAAGAGCATGAGTGGTGGGAAGGGGCAGAGCCTTCAAGGAAGAATGCAAGCCACTTCCCACTTCTATCAATTTTAATTCATCTCCTCAAGAACCTGGAGTAGGGATTCAGGCAGGCAATTTAAAGCCCACCCCCTTTCCCTAAAAGAGAAAGCAAAAATACCTAAATTCAGGTTCTGAATCTGGAGGAACGGTAACCTCGGATGAGGTTCCCATAGTTCCAAATCATTCTATTCCCACATAAATTCCTCTGGTCAGGGTCCAATCAACCCCATTTCTCCTGAGTCAAGTCTATGGCCACATCCTGGAATGTTACAGACCTCTGAAATGATAAATACATTTTTGTCCAACAGTGACCCCCCACATGGGGCTAGGAAAGGAATAATGCCTGCTACACCATAGGAAAGGAAAGATTTGTACAGAGGAGCTCTTCTGGTAGAGACTGAGGCTTTTGAGACAATCACTGGGCAACGGCTATGTGTTACAGCACAGTGAAGTAGGAAAGAAAATTGCCAGCCTCTCACTTGGGGAAAGAAGACGTACCCATACATGAAACATCCTTAAATGAGGCACTTATTCAAGTACTAAACTGCATATTACCTATCCTAAATGCAAGCTCAGTCCTAAAAAGAGGCAGACAGATGCTTCCAAGATAAGATACACCTTTGACGGGGACATTAAAAAATGGGCAGGGTGTACGTGGAGAGTAAAAACATCATCTGGTTTATTTTGACAAATATGTGCTTACAAAAGGAATGTTCCCACTGTACGTGGATCGAAAGAGGAGAACCACCTTGGCATTTTCCTGCGACATAACTTATCTACGTCTGCTTCAGGCTAAGAGAGGTCTAGTCATATTCAAGGACAGACAGGAGTTAGCATAACCTTAAATCTAAACTCTCACAGTTAAAGCCACAAAATACTAAAAATGTTTCTGTAACCATGTATGTTTCTACAAATGCATGCTAGTCTTCACTGCTGATGTCAATACTGTGGTATTTGCATCTTCAGAATGACACATGCTGTGGAAAAAACTCTGCAAGTACCAGATTAATTAACTAAAAACAAAGTATTTATTCATAGCTTTCTTTTCTGAGTTTGCTTTAAAACAAAAATAATCCCCCCAAAAAAAAACTCCCATAAATTCCCTCCAGTAGGACTTCTGAGAACTAAGATTTTGCCACACTCCTTACAATAGTTTTCTCCCCAGTATAATTCTGCAGTTCTGAAAAGCAGCAGAAATTCACCCTCTATTCAGTTCCTTTATAGGGTTGCCTTTTCTCTTTAGAAGAGTATTTTCAAACTTAATATTGCATGGTACACAAAGACATTGCCAAATCACTGCATTTGCATGACTGCTTCATTATGAATTTTCTGATGTCCAGGAGAAAGTGCAGCCTTGCCCACACACTGTCCTGTTTGAGCTGACAGATGCAGAATTGGGGCCAATTTCTAAATAAAAGCTTTCTCACATTTATTGGCCATGTGTCCTTCCCTGGTAGGAATTTACAAATGTCGAGTGAGGGAATCCTACCAAATGAAGTCTTCTCAGTACTGATTTCATCTTCTGATGTTACAGAAAGAATGAGCAGCTACTAATGGCTTTCCGACATATTCCTGGGTTATTATTTTCCAGGATGTTAAATCAAGTATGACCCACCTTGTTCACATTCAACATATTCACTTAAGGCTTCTTTCCAGGAGTCCTCTGAAGTCAAAGTAAGGCATTAGCTGTTTTTTTTTTTTTTTTAAATCCATACACTGTTAGGTTTTCTCTGTAGTGCGAATTCCTTTGTGCTCCGTAAGGAATGAGTGATAACTAAATGAATTTTCATATTCATAGGGGCTCTCTAGGGTGTGTGTTCTCTGATGTTTGGCAAGGTTTGAGCTCCAGCTGAAGGATTTATTGCATACCTTACATACATAGGGTTTCTCCCCAGTGTGAGTTATCTGATGTAGAATGAGGGAAAAGCTCCGACTAAAGGTTTTATCACATTCAGTACATGCATAGGGCTTTTCTCCAGTATGAATTTTCATATGTTGCATAAGGGATGCATGCCACGTGAAAACCTTACCACATTCATCACACTCATAGAGCTTTTCTCCGGCATGAATTCTCTGGTGTTTAATAAGGAATGAGTGGCAACGGAAGGCCTTCCTACATTCGTTACATTCGTAGGGGGTTTTGGTGGTGTGGATGCTCTGATGCCGAGTAAGGTGTGAAGAGCGGCGAAAGGCCTTCCCACATTCAGTGCATTCATAAGGTTTCTCTCCAGTATGTGTAATCTGGTGGCGGATAAGTTCTGAGCCACTGCTAAAGGCTTTCCCACATTTCCTACATATATACTGTTTCTTTCCTATGTGAATCCTCTGATGTCGTGTGAGGTTTGAGGCACGGCTAAAGGCCTTTCCACATTCAGTACATTCATAGGGTTTCTCCCCAGTATGTGTTCTCTGGTGTTCAATGAGGAATGAGAGGTAACTGAATGTTTTATTACAGTCTTTACACTCATGGGGTTTCTTTCCAGTATGTATCATCTGATGTTTCACAAGGTTTGAGATCTGACTAAAGGTTTTGCCACATTCCTTACATACGTAGGGTTTCTCTCCAGTATGAGTTCTCTGGTGTAACACAAGGGAAAAGCGCCGACTGAAAGTTTTTCCACATTCATGACATCCGTAGGGCCTCTCCACGGTATTGACACTCATGTGCTGAGACAGGGCTCCCTGATGAGAGACAGTCACTTGCCTGATGCATCCCTGATGTCCTTGCATCTGAGTATCTTCCTCACATTTCCAGCCTCCTTTAAAACTGGAATATTCAGGGTCTTGGTTTAGAATTCGTTCCACTACCAAATACTGGGATGAGCCATCTTCATATATGACATTTTTTGGAGAAAACTCTTTGATATCACCATTTGACTCTGAAAATAAAAAAACAAAGCAAAATTTTTTTCCTGTATTGAGTAAAGTAAAGCCACTCCTCACTTTTTCAATGAGAGACTAAACACTACCACCACCACCTCCACACTACGTGGCTTCCATAGTTCTCATATAGACTGAAATCTGAGCGGTCTGCCCAGAAATTCTGAAGACCTCAGAAGAGAGGTGTAGGCAGAAAGGAAAGACTAAATAGAAGTAACTCAAGGTAAGGGAAGAAACAGGACAAGGGGCACCTGCATGGCTCAGTCAGTTAGACGTCTCCCTTCAGCTCAGGTCAGGATCCCAGGGTCCCGGGATCGAGCCCTGCATCAGGGTCCTTGCTCAGTGGGGGGGCTGCTTCTCCCTCTGACCCTGCCCCCTGCTTGTGCTCACTCACTCTTGCTCTCTGACAAATAAATAAAATCTTAAAAACAAAAAACAGGTCAGGAAGATAAATACTTGGTTGGGAAGGATGCGTTTTCATCTTTCTCAGCTCTACTTAAACTTTATCTGAGGCCAAAAGGACTTGAAAAAACCAATTTCATAATGCAGCTAATAAACCACAAATGTCCCTCAAGTCCCACAAAGACACCAGACTGTGTTCACTTAATGCCTCTGGAACATCCGACAGTGATTTATTTTAAATAAATACGTAAAAGGTATCTGTGAAGAGGACTACGCCCCTCACTCTAACTCTACTTTGCAAAGTGATAACTGAAGCACAGCTTTGGTGTAACTGTCTTTCCATAAGATGCTTTTTTTTTTTTTTTTTAAGGTGCATTTATTAGAGAGAGAGAGAGAACACAGCGGGAGGGGCAGAGGGAGAGAATCTGAAGCAAACTCACAGCTGAGTGTGGAACCTGACACAGGGCTTGATCTCATGACCCTGAGATCATGACCTGAGCCAAAACCAAGAGTTGTACGCTTAGCCGACTAAGCCACCCAGGCGCCCTATCAGATGCTTTTAATAGTCAAACATTGGCCGATTTTCTCCAGGCTACATTTTAGAAAGGTACTTTATCATTTTGGGTGGAACAAAACAGTATGATAATATGAAGACTTTTTATATTCACTCATATCCTAATTCTTAGGAATATGTGGGGATAAAAAGCCAGGATGTATGCAATTTATTCTCCAGTCTTTTAGGAAAAAAAATCATATACCAAATGATAAAATGAATGGGGCAAAATATTAGCAATAGGTGAATTTAAGTAAAGAACTTATAGGTATTCTTGTACTACTCTTGAAAGTTTTCTGGAAGTTTAAAATTATTTCCAAATAACACTAAAAAATTCATTTTTCTCTAAAACACACTTTGACATTTATTTTGTACGGGGGGAATGCTATCTTTTATTATCACTAACCTTAAGCTTCTAAGAAAAAGTACATAAACCTTTTTTTTTAAAGATTTTATTTACTTATTTGAGAGAGAGCTTGTGTGCATGGGCACAGGGAGGGGCAGAGGCAGAGGGAGAAGCAGGCTCCCCACTGAGCATAGAGCCCAACGTGGGGCTTGATCCAGGACCCCAGGATCACAACCTGAGCCAAAGGTAGATGCTTAACCAACTGAGCCACCCAGATGCCCCAGATCTATTTCTTTAATAGGTATCTGAACAAAAGAGTCAAGATCTATACCTATATGGTACGCACATTAAAATGAAAGATTAGGATAGGTGAGGCAGTAAAACAAAGGTTAAGAAAATGGTCTCAGGAGCACCTGGGTGGCTCAGTCGTTATGTGTCTGCCTTCAGCTCAGGGCATGATCCCAGGGTCCTGGGATGAAGCTCCACGTCAGGCTCCTCCGCTGGGAGCCTGCTTCTTCCTCTCCCACTCCCCCTGCTTGTGTTCCCTCTCTTGCTGGCTGTCTCTCTCTCTGTCAAATAAATAAATAAAAACTTAAAAAAAAAAAAAAGAAAAGAAAAGAAAATGGTCTCAATAAAGGAAAATCTTAAACTACTCTCCTGGCTCTTCTATAAACCAATTCTATATCTACTGAGCAACTCAGTAAGAGCCCTAGGGATATAAACGGAATTATTCTCTTCATGAGGGAGGGAGATAAGGAGGACACAGAAGAAAACAATGATATAAGAAACATGATAAGCTCCTTATATTTAGGGTAAAAACTGTATGAAAGATCAGATATGAGATCTAAAAATCCACTGCAATTGGTAAGGAAAAGCTTCACCTAGAAAGGCTTCACTGCAGAAATTAGTTGGGAACGGAAACACAGCAGGATATTTCAGGTGAACAAAGATATTTAATGCATCAGAAAAAGCAACTGGGGCTGAGTGCATTGATTTAGTATACTACCTGCCATACGGTTTCAGACCAATGCGAGTAAAAGGCACAACCAAGAAAACGAGGTTCAAAATATGAACAGAATGCTAATTATATATTAGCATTTGTTCCCTCGAAGTCACCTCTCCTCCTCCTATCATCTATATGCCCATATTTTTGGTAAATGTCAAATGGGTCTGATATAACTTAGCACTTATACTAATTAAAAGCCTAGAGAAATACAAGGATTCATTCTTTTTTTTTTCTTTTAAAGATTTATTTGTTTCAGAGAGAGCACGTGCGAGTGGAGGGAGGTGCAGAGAGAGAGGAAGAGAGATTCTCAAGCAGACTTCACTCTGAGCATGGAGCCCAACGCAGGCTCAATTTCACACCCTGAGATCACAACCTGAGCCAAAACCAAGAGTCGGACACTTAACCAACTGAGCTACCTAGGCACCCACAAGGATTTGTTCTTAAAGAAGGGTTCCTATGATAAATGAGCAACTAATATACTCAAAGCAAAACTTTTAAATGCACTCACTGTTACTTAAGATCACTGAGATAGTACTTAATGTAGTATAGTGCTGAGAGGAAAAAACCCACCAACCTAGAATTGTGTACCCTGCAAAACTATTCTCCAAAGGTGAAGGAGAAATAAAGATTTTCTGAGACAAAAACTAAGGCAACATGTTACCAGTAGACATGCCTTGCAAGATCCAACATCCATTCATGAAAAAACTCAACAAACTAGCAATACGATGGAATTTCCTCAAGTTGTAAAGAACATCAAAAAACCCATAGCTAACACCATATTATTGGTGAGAAATTTGAAGCTTTCCTGCTAAAACCAGGAACACTGCAAGGATGTCCCTTCTCAGCACTGTTTTTTTTTTTTTTTAAGATCTGTTTATTTATTTCAGTGAGTGAGAGAGAGAAAGTGCAGGGCAGAGGGGCAGAGGGAAAGGGAGAGAGAGAAATTCAAGCAGACTCCTACACTGAGCACAACCTGACGTGGGGCTCAATCCACAAACCTGAGATCAGACTTGAGCTGAAACCAAGAGTCAGATGCTAAACCGACTGTGCCACCCAGGTGCCACTCAGCGCTACTTTTCAATGCTGTAATGGAATTCCTAGCTAATGCAATAAGACAAGAAAAGTAAGTAAAAGGTATACAGATTGGCAAGGAAGAAATAAAACTTTTTATTGGCAGATGACACTATTATCTATGCAGAGAATCTGAAAAATTTTACCAAAAAACTGGAATAAGTGCTTATAACAAAATTGCAGGATATAAACTTAATGTATAAATGTCAGTCTTTCCCATATACAAGCAATGAACAAATGGGGGTTGAAACTGAGACATTACATTAGCACACAAAAAATGAAAAACTTAGGTATAAATCTAACAAAACACGTACCTGATTTAAAAGAGGAAAACTACAAAACCCTGATGAAAGATATGAAGTAAGAACTAAATGGAGAGATAGAAATTCCATGTTCATAGGAGGATTCAATATTGTCAAGATGTCAATTCTTCCCAACTTGATCTACAGATACAATGAAATCCCAGAAAGTAATTTTATAAATCCCAACGAACTGATTCTAAAGTTTATATCAAGAAGCAAAAGACCTAGAATACCTAACAGGATATTGAAGGAAAAGAACGAAGTGAGAGGACTGACACAACCTGACCTCAAGACTTACTATATACTTACAGTAATTAAGACAGTGTGGTACTGGTGAAAGACGAGGCAAGTAGATCAATGGAACAGAGTAGGGAGCTCAGAAATAGAGCTGCAGAATTATACACAACTGACCTTTGACAAAGGAACAAAGACCTCTTTTCAACAAATGGTCCTAGAACAACTATGCATCCACATGCATAAAAATGAATTTAGACAGAGACCTTACACTCTTGACTAAAATTAACTCAAAATGGATCATAGACCTAAACGTAAAACACAAAACTATAAAACTCCTAGAAGACAACATAGGAGGAACTTGGATGACCTTAGGTATGGCAATGATTTTTTAGATACAATAACCAAAGTCATGATCTAGGAAAGTAATTGATAAATTGAACTTCATTAAACAAAACAAAACAATACCTCTGCTCTGCAAAAGCCAACATCAAGAGAAGGAGAAGACAGACAAGAGACTGGGAGAAAATATGTGCAAAAGACATATCTGATAAGACCTGATATCCAAAATATACAAAGAACTCTTAAAACTCAACAATAAGAAAATGAACAATACGATTTAAAAATGGGCAAAAGACCCGAACAGACATGTCATCAAAGAAGATATACAGATGGCAAGAATATGGAAAGATATTCAACATCACGTGTCATGAGAGAATTCTAAATTAAAATGAGATACCACTACACACTTACTAGAATGGCCAAAATCCAGTCCACTAACAACACCAAGTGCTGACAAGGATGCAGGGCAACAGGAACTATTATCATTCATTGCTGGTTGGAACGTAAAATGGCAGAACCACTTTGGAAAATAGTTTAGCGGTTTCTTTTATTTATTTACTTGAGAGGGAATGAGAAAGAACAAGTGGGGGGAGGGACAGAAGGAGAAGCAGAGTCCCAGTGGAGCAGGGAGCCCGATGCGGGACTTGATCCCAGGACCCTGGGATCATGACCTGAGTGGAAGGCAGACGCTTCACCAACTGAGCCACCCAGGCGCACAGTTTGTAAGTTTCCTAACTAACATTCTCTTACCACACGATTCAACAATTGCACTCTTTGGTATTCACCCAAATTAATTCACAACTTACGTTCACACAAAAGCCTGCATATGGATGTTTATAGCAGCTTTCTTTAAAACTGCCAAAACTTGGAAGCAACCAAGATACCCTTCAGTAGGAAAATGCAAAAGTAATGTAGTTCATGCAGACAATACAATATTATTTAGCACTAAAAAGAAACAAGCTGTTGGGCACCTGCGTGGCTCAGTCAGTAAAGCGTCTGCCTTCCACTCAGGTCATGGTCCCAGGGTCCTGGGATCAAGTCCGGTGTTGGGCTCCATGCTCAGCAGAGAGCCTCCTTCTCCTTCTCCCTCTGCTGCTCCCCCCACTTGTGCTCTCTCTCTCTGATAAATAAAATCTTTAAAAAAAAAATGTTTCTATTAAAAAAAAAAGAAATAAGCTGTTGACCCATTGAAAGGTATAAAGGAACCTTAAATGCACAATATTAAGTGAAAGAAGCCAATCTGAAAAGGCCAACTACTATATGATTCCAACTATATGACATTCTGGAAAAGGCAAAACCAGGGTGACAATAAAAAGATCAGTGGTTGCCAGAGGTAAGGGGAGAGACAGATGAACAGGCAAGCATGCAGGACTTTTAGGGCAGTAGAACTATCCTGTATGATACGACAAGGTTGGATACATGTCACTCATTTACATTTGCCAGAACCCACCGAATGTACGCAGAACACAAAGAGCAACTTAACGTAAACTGTAGACTCTGGGTGACAACGTGTCCATCCAGGTTCATCAACTGTGACAAACATACTATTATGATGTGGGATTGTGGTGTGGGATGTCCACAGTGGGAGAGGCTGTGGTGGGGCCTGGGTATATAGGAACTCTGTACTTTCCACTCCAATTTTGCTGTGAACCTAAAACTGCTTTTTAAAAGTTTATTAATTTTTTTAAAAACTCATTACTGTATTTGCAGGGAAGAATCAATCTAGAAAGGGTTAGGGTATTTTCATTGTTACAATAAAGACTGAAAGATATAAATACACAAATTCACTAGCATTCCTACAGAAAAGCCATATATCTATAAGAAAGTAGGGAAAGTTGCTTAAGAATAAGTTCAACAGTGTGGGTTGCCTGGCTGGCTCAGTCGGTGGAGTGTGCAACTCATGATCTCAGGGTTGTAAGTTTGAGACCCACGCTGGGTGTACAGATTACATATAAAAAATAAAATCTTTAGGGCACCTGGGTGGCTCAGTCAGTTAAGCGGCCAGCTCTCGATTTCAGCTGTCATGCTCTCTAGGTCCTGGGATCAAGCCCCACCTCAGGCTCTGCGCTCAGTGGGGAGTCTGCTTGAGGATTTCTCGCCCTCTGCCTCTCCCCCTCCCCCTTTAAGTGCATGTGCTCTCTAAAATACATCTAAAAAAAGAAAAAGAAAAGAAAAACATCTCCAAATGACTAAAATTTGAAAAGCACAGTGATCTTTGTTAAGCTCCAGAGTATGATACTCAGTTGCCTAATGAACTGATATGGTCAAGATTCCCACAAAGATCCAAAACTCAGTAAGTCAAAGCTGATATAATCTTCCCCTCCCCTTCAAAGCTGCTCATCTTGGGACGCCTCAGTGGCTCATCCAGTGAAGCGTCTGCCTTCGATTCAGGTCATGATCTCGGGATCCTGGGATCAAGTCCCACATCAGGCTCCCTTCTCCCTTGGCCCCTCCCCCGCTCCTGCTTGCTCTCTCTCTCAAATAAATAAAATCTTAAAAGAAAAGAAAAATCTGTGTTCCCTACGGCACAGGAATAATACCCATTTTCCTCTTTTTCTGTCTCCTTGTTGCTTGGGTGCACAGGCAGACACAGCTGCAGGAAATACAGAGCGGAGGGGAAACTAAAGGTCTGGAAGAGGGGCCCTGAGAGCCAAAAAGGGTAGGAGAGAGAGCTCAGGAAATCCTGAGCTCATCCCTGAGTTGTGCACGCCTGGATCTGACCCCATATACCATACTAGAAACCAAAAACAGAAACAAAGGGGAGCCCCATGCCCAGGTTCGGAAAGGCCAGTAGGAGGTGCATAAGCAGGACAAATACAGCAAACCTACAGAGGCTTTGAAAACAGGACTGTCCTAAAACCACATACACAGAAGAGACGTTAGAACTGAGGGCCTCAAGCTAGCCATACTGACAACCTGCCTACATAGAATTATCACCTCAGCAGGACTTAAACAAGACCCAAAGTCTTAAAACATCAAAATAAATAGGTTAAAATCCAAGTTACAGGACATACAGAGAAACAGAAACATTTCATCATCCTGCGGAACAGGACAGCTATAGACAACCCAGCTATAAAACCCATTTATGAAGCATTTATGTACGGACAGTGCTTTTTAAAAAAATACTAGCAAAACTGTTATTTTGGTATGAAAAATGCTAGAAAATGTAGAAAATGTCCTTATAATTCACACATGATGAAGTACTGTTCAGTGAAATATTGAGATGTCTGCAATTTACTTTTAAATTATTCAGAAAAAAAAAGGGTGGGGTGGGGTGAGGTCAATACAGTAAAATGTTATCCATTAAGTCCATAACTAAGGATGTACAGATGTATGCAAGGATAGAAAAAGAGACAATCAATAAAAAGAACAGAGAACTCATAAATATACACAAATACTAACATTTAATTATGAGAAACTTATGACAAAACAAGGACAGGGCAGACGTGTCAGTACGTAGTGTCAAGATAACTGGATCTCCTCCAGAGAAATCAAAATTGACCAGTAACTCACACAACACACAAAAATCAGTTCAAAGTGGACAACGGGTCTAAATGTGAATGGCAAAATGACTAGGCTTTTTTAAGAGAAAATACAGGAAAATGCCTTCATTATGTCCTCGTGGTAGGGAACAATGTCTTAAACAGGTCAACTACACAGGGAAAGATTTGTAAATCTGACCACACTAAAATGAAGAATTTGCATTCATCAAAGAGGTTATTAAGGGGGAAAGTATGCCACATGTGAGAGAAAATATTTGCAGTGAAAATAATTAGCAAAGAATTTGTATCTGAAATATATTAACATCTACAAAACCAACTACTAGAGTAATAGCAAAGTGCATAACCTTAAAAGTAATTTTGAGAAGCAAATCACAATAACTACATTATGAACCCTTCTATATAAAGTTCACAAACATACACACCTACAGTGATTAGAAACACACTGTTGACAAAGTTTGTCAAGTAACCAACAGGGTGAGTTACTCCCATTAAAGAGAAGACTGCCTTTGGGTGGGGAAGGGGGGGTCACACAGAGAGCTCGCAGGGACCTGGCAGTGTTCTGCTTACTGACCTGAGTGGTGGTCAATAATTTTTTAAGCTGCACGTTCATATTTTATGCATTATTTCTCTGTGATGTTTTCTACAAAGGTACTGGACTGCAGCCAACGAAGCAAGCTATGCTCTCTCCCCATAGGGGGTCTGGTGTGCAACAGTGGCCAACAGTGGCCTCCTCAGTAGTGTGTGCGGCCTGTTGCTTACATGGGTTGCCTTACAGGACCTTGGCCACAGCCCTTTCCAGTGGACATTCATGTCTGACCTCATGCCATCCCCAGTACAGGGTCCAAGGTTCCCTTGGAAAATCTCAGGCCACAGTGGCCAGGGTCCACACAGGCCAAATCATGTCCACCCATACCAAGGTGCAGAACAAGGAACGTGGACAAGTCCAAGTTCCCTGGGGCTGCCAGAAGATCCACATCTCCAAGAAGTGGGGCTTTACTCACTTTAATGCACAGGAATTTGAAGCCATGATGGCTGAAAAGCAGTTCATCTCAAATGACCCCCCCCCATCTCTGTGGGGTCAAATACATCCCTAACCATGGCCCCCTGGACAAATGCAGGCCCTGTGCTCATGAGAACCTTGGCACTGCCCCCTCCTCATTCACCAATAAATCCTACTTCCTGTTAAAAAAGGGGGGGATACTCAAGCGAACACACAAATACTGGAAGAGCTGCATTAAAGTTGTGGAGGGGCGCTTGGCTGGTTCAGTGGGTAGAGCACGTGACTTTTTTTTTTTTAAAGATTTTATTTCTTTGAGAGAGAGAGAGGGAGGAAGGAACGAAGGGAGACCGGAGGGAGAAGCAGACTCCCGAGCAAAGAGCCGACATGGGATGAGATCCCAGGAACCCGAGATCGTGACTTGAGCCGAAGGCTTAACGGACTGAGCCGCCCTGACACCCCAGCGTGTGACTCTTGACCTCAGGGTTGGGAGTACAAGACCCACGCTGGGCACAGACATTACTTAAAAATAAGTAAGTGCATGAAAGAACGAAGTGGCATTAGAGACAAGTTTTCTGTTTGTCCTTTACCGCACAGCCCTTGTAAATTGCTCTATCGGTTTTATTATGTTTACAAGATTTAGAAGAGGACGCTCTTCTTCAGCTCCTACCTAAATGAAGAAATCCCCCTGCACCTGCTCCAGCTCGTGACCTCAGCCCACATCAGTTCTTTCCACGCCCTCCTGAAAGTCTCTGGAGCATGTAGGCTTCACCACCAGGCTCCTCACAGCTGAAGCTGTCTTCATGGCACCTGCTCCTGGTCCCTCATCAGTCCTTCCCAGCTGCTGCTTCTCTGCACATGTAAGCACTCCTCCTGTCATCTCAGTGAAATATACCACCAGCAGAGGCTTCAGAATCAACTGAAGAACTTGGAGAACTTTTCATAAACATAGCACTTAAGCTCCATGGATCTTCTATGTCAGAATCTTCCAGGGTGGGGCATGGCCATTGATTTTTAAAGAGCTTCAGCAGCAGTTCTGTTGTCAACCCAAGGTGACGTCTCACTCTCATGGCTTCAATTTTTGCTTAATATTAAAATTCCCACACCTACATCTCTAACCAGAACTTTTTCCTATCATATATTCCAACAGCTTGCTGCGAATCTTCACTTGGAAACACCCTTCTCTACCCACACCAAGCTTATCTCAAACTAATTCATCACTCTTTCTCCAAAACTGATCCTTCTCCTGTCTTTTATGTTTCTATTACTACTATACCTAGGTAAATTATCTAGGCCTAAAACACCAACTAGAAATTCCTTTTTCCTTATTACTGAACTGCAAGTTGGAGGACATGTAATGAAGCTATTTCCAGACCTATTTTATCTTACTAGGCTATAACTTCGTTGATAGTTATTACACTTTTTTTTTTAAAGATTTTATTTATTTATTCGACAGAGATAGAGACAGCCAGCGAGAGAGGGAACACAAGCAGGGGGCGTGGGCGAGGAAGAAGCAGGCTCATAGTGGAGGAGCCTGATGTGGGGCTCGATACCATAACGCCGGGATCACGCCCTGAGCTGAAGGCAGACGCTTAACCACCGTGCCACCCAGGCGCCCCGATAGTTATTACACTTTTTTATACTTGCTACTCTTTGTAGCACCTAAGAGAAAGTCTCTTAAATAAATATTAAGGGAATGTGTGAATGAATGAATGAACCCCATCAATTGACCAAAAAGTAACAAATTAATCTTTCCAAGATGGTTAAATGGAGCGGCAGTTTACAGAAAAAATATATACCTTTTAATTTAGGCAACAGAAACATAGGTCAATTTCAAGAAAGAAAGGGAGGAAAAGTCAAAAAGAAATGAAACTCACAGCCCAGACAGAGCTAACAATAGAAAGAAAGAACATATCTGTCTGTGAGAAAGTGGGGAAACAATAAGAAGAGAACTGAAGACAGACTGGTAAGTGGATGGAAGCCCCTTACGGAGTGATGGGCAAGACTTCATAGTCTGCATACCTCTGGTATCTTTTTTTTTTTTTTAAAGATTTTATTTATTTACTTGACAGAGATAGAGACAGCCAGCGAGAGAGGGAACACAAGCAGGGGGAGTGGGAGAGGAAGAAGCAGGCTCATAGCAGAGGAGCCTGATGTGGGGCTCGATCCCATAACGCCGGGATCACGCCCTGAGCCGAAGGCAGACGCTTAACCGCTGTGCCACCCAGGCGCCCCACCTCTGGTATCTTTAAGGGAAAACTTTACAACCAACAAGTAAAAAAGTATTGCTTTCTCATTGATTAGTTGGGTTGTTATTAACTTACCTGAAAACAGATCTCTTCTCACCTCTGCTTTCTCCAGCCAGGGCTCTCTCCCCTGCTCCAATAAGGAAACCACATATGGCTTAGAAATGTTAAGACCTGCTTGCATAAAATGAAATAAATGCAGTATTAGTCCTTGAGTCCCTAGAAGAGAGGCCATTAAAAGAAATGCCCAATGTAAATATGAGAGATGTCTAAGGATTAGGTGGTTATGATCCATCTTGAAAAGTAAAAAACAGGTGCCTGGCTGGCTCAGTCTGTAGAGGATGCATCTCGGGTTGTAAGTTTGAGCCCCACATTGGGTATATAGATTACTTAAAAATAAAAATCATTAAGGAAAAAAAAACTAACAAAAACAAAACTGACATACTTCCCTTGGGAATATTTCAGTCAGAAAACCAAGATTCACCAAGCCATCCCGACGTTCAAATTCTGACAAAGAGAAGGAGGAATACACTTACCCAGTGAGACCAGGTGGCCATAGTTCTCCAACATTACGTGTCTGTACAAATCCCGCTGAGCAGGCTGAAGCCATTCCCACTCCTCCTGGGAGAAGTCAATGGCCACATCTCTGAATGACACTGAGCCCTGAAATGACATACAGATACCTGCACAGCCAACAGCCGTGCTCCTGAAGGCCCTGATGGAGGAGGGAAGTGAGTCCCGCTGTAGAGAGCAGACAGCGTAGGTAAGCAGTAGAAACGGGAGTTCTCAGAATTCGAGAAATCAGTGAGAGTGTAAGAGCCTAGCTGTTTCGTTTTATTGTATAATTGGAGAACAGGGGAAAAAATAAATGCAATTTGTCCTGAGATCATTAACAATTTTGTGAAAGATAAAGGATTATACATGTAAACATGAATTTCTGGCTGTTTGTTGTTAAAGTTCTTAGACTCTTACAGCACTTAATGAATAGTGAAGACAATCCCTTTGTATTTAACAGACAATGTATATGTTCTTTAATGGCAGCCCTATTTTAATGATTTGGCAAGATTTCTTCCTGGTAACTGATGAGGAAGCAGAAGGCAAGCTGAGGACAACGCACAAGCTGACACAGCACAACCCCCCCCACACACACCCCAAATCCCAGGTGGGTTACGTGTGACAATCCTCAGGCACTCCTGGCTGCTCTAAAGCTAACGGAAGGAAAAACAAATGGTTTATTTATAGAGATTCAAGTCCTGCAAGACAAGAGTCTCCCTCAGTTTACAAATGTCTTAGTGATTTACAAGAAAAAAGCATTCTTATCAATAACCTAACTTCTGGAAGGAAACTCCCAACTGTCTTACCGTTAATGCCTTGCTAGAGGAAAAAAACAACCTTACCTTGACAATGGCAACACCCCAATATCTTGCAGGTCCTCTTCAGCATCTGAAAGTTCTTTTGAAAACCTCCCTTTTTCCTTACCTTCCCCAACTCCCATGTATATAATCAGTCACCCCCCACAGCTCCAATGCAGCAGCTCTCTCTGCCCACGGGTCCAGTCCCCAGGTTTTAATAAAATCACCTTTTTGCACCAAAGACGTCTCAAGAATTCTCTCTTAGCTGTCAGCTCCGGACCCCACCTACATTCAAAAACTGCATCAGTAACAACTGGCCAGAGCAGACAGCAGCAGCACCCTTGAAAACGGGCATGCACTCAACTGCATGACAGTTGTCCCCATTCCAGAGGAAACAGCTATGAAACCGAGCGGTTATTTAAGCAATGTCAGAACAAGAAGGAAGGGAAGCAGTCAAGTGTGAAGGAAAACCCCAGGAAGAAACTTAATATCTCCCAGAATGGAACCTGTTCTCCTTGGAGATAGGGGTAACAATAAGGCCCTGCTTTGCAGCCTGGTTTTGCCCAACTTAAATAATCCACATAACCATTAAGCATGAACAGAAATTTTAAAAGATGCCAGGCTAGTCTGAGCCCCAGATGTATGGCAGTTATGTTTTACAGTTAAAAACATCGTTTTAGGGGCGCCTGGGTGGCTCAGGCCTTTGAGCAACTAGCTGACTCCTGATTTCAGGTCACAATCTTGGAGTCCTGGGAGGGAGCCCCGGATTCTGCACTCAGTGGGGACTCTGCTCCAGGATTCTCTCTCCCTCTGCGGCTCCTCCCTCTCACTCTCACCCCCACACACAGAGTAAAAGTTAAAACATGATCGACTAATAAAGCAATTTCCTACACAGTGGACTGTGCAGCACAGACGGAAACTGCGCTCCCCAGCACAACGTGGGGAGCATCCGGATTTGGAGACAAATATGACACGACACGAAGCAGAGAAGTGGAAAGAAAAGCAGACTCAATCAGAATGGCTGGCGAGCTCATCCCCCACGTCTGTGAAGCGCAAGTGCCACAGATTTTGTTTTGCTCCTGCTGCACCCCCAAGACTTAGGATGGGTCACGCATCACTTGAAAGTGACTGGTGCAAGAGCGCCTGGAGCCGCACACCCAGAGTTTCTGATTCAAAAGGTCTGGGCTGAACTCATGAACAGACACTTCAGCCAGTTCTCCGGCGATGCCGATGCTGCTGCTCCAGAAATCACACGCCTAATAAAAATAGGGGGAATAAAGGGGCAGCGGGCGCGAAGACAGAGTCAAGCAGCCCTCGCTCTAACACTGCGAAAAGGAAGAAACACCGGCACCGCTGGCTGCCCCTTCTTCCCCTAAAACTCGCGAGCGGGGTCAGACACGCGCCCCCGTCCAGAGGTTGTCGCGCACCGCCCCACACCCCAGTCCGCGCGAGCGGCGAAAGGGGAGCCCGGGGCGGGAGGCTCCGGAGAAAGCAAGCCTAGGGCACCACGGCCTGCACAACGCAGCTGCATCCAGAAGGCGGGCACAGTGCGGCTTACCTGAGGCATGGCTCACGGCCGGCGCTGCGGACGTCGGATCGGCGCTCACGGCAGAGCTGGCGGAGAGAACGAAGCCGTGAGCTCGCGGGCGGCGGGCCGTCCTCGCCACCCAGGGTCCCCCGCCTGCGCTCCGGGGAGCCTGGACCGGACACGCACCCCCGCCCCCTTTAACGGGGTCACAGGACGGCGCGCTTCCTCTGCGCCTCTGGCGGGGTGGCCCAGGCTGTCTCGAGCTCCAGACGGAGCCTTTGGCCCGGCCACACGGGCAGGGAGGGCCGCTTCACACACCTCGGACCCAACGCTAGCCAGACTTTCGGCTCTGCGTCCGGGAACCCCGCCGCCAGCCTCGCGCAAACTCCGCCGGCCAAAGCCTCTGGGACCGGACCCCTGAACAGGCCGCGGGCCTCCGACGACTACACTTCCCAGGACCCACCGCGGCCGCCGGCGAGGGAGGGAGCATACCCTCATACTGCGACTGCTAGAGAGCCGCGCGCCTGCGCACACGGCACCAGCGCGGGCAGGCCTCAGACGACTACACTTCCCAGGACCCACCGCCTCACACGCTACGACTGCCCAAGCGCCCCACGCCTGCGCACACAGCGCCAGAGCCGGCCGGCCTCAGACGACTAGACGTCCCAGGACCCACCGCGGCCTCCGGGTGAGGGCAAGAGAGCTGCCCTCACACGCTACGACTTCCAGAGAGCCCCGCGCCTGCGCACACAGCGCCGGAGCGGGAGGACCTCAAACGACTACACTTACCAGGACCCACCGCGGCCGCCGGCGAGGGCGGGAGCGTACTCTCATACAGTGCCTGCTGGAGCGCCCCGCTCCTCCTCACACGGCGCCAGAGAAGGCGGTCCTAGACGACTACACTTCCCAGGACCCACCGCGGCCTCCGGGCGAGGGAAGGAACGCTCTCCTCGCACACTGTGACTCCCACAGCGCCCGGCAGGGGAGGCAGTGGCGCCCCGAGACAAATACCATTGGCCTCAACTACGACTCCCAGAATGCCCCATGCCCACAGCCCGAGACCTAGAGCCTAACCGGAAGCGACTGCGGCCCCAGCACTTCCGTGAAAGACCCCCGCCTGGACAGCTGTTGTAAACGAAATTCCCGCGTGCAGGACTGCATTGCCGAGAGACCCGCGCGTCCGGGACGGCAAGGGTTCCCTCGGGCCGAGCCCAGACGCTGCCGCCCCAGGGGTGCCGGGCTCCGTGTTCCCGGGGGTTCTGAGCCGCCCTGGCGCGCTCCGGAAACAGGAGCTGGAACGGCTGCACTGCCAGAATGACGCGAGAGCCCCTCTGGTCCCTGCGCCGTGGGTACTGCCGCGGCCGTAGGGGAGGTGTGAGTGCAGGCCAGACAGCGCCCTGCCCTTAAAGAGCTCGGAGCCCCGGGGCGGGGGGAACGTGCGGGTTAGGTGAGAGTCGGCACGGGGGAGGGAACAGTTGCTGCGAAAAGACTTAGAGGCAAGAAAGGCAGTCCGCTATAAAAAATGGAAGAGGAGTAAAGGAAGACAAATCCGCGGGTGGTCGCAGAGGGAGGGGATGGGGGGATGGACAAGATGGGTGAAGGGGGAGAGTGGGAGACACAGCCTTCCGGTTCCGGAAGGGCTGAGCCATGGGAATTACAGGTGCGATGTAGGGAATGTAGTGGTATTTTAATAGCATTGTATGGTGACGGATGGTAGCTACACCAGAATGCATGGAGTTGTCGAATTACTGTACACTTGAAACTCTTCGTCTGTATTGTAAAATTCATATAATTATACGTGATACTTTTTTTGTTTCTTATATTGCTTCTTATTCCTTTTGGAATTTAGGGTTTTTCGTGTGACGTAAAGGTGCACTGCTCTTTGTCCAGAATGTTTGGTTGTGGGTGCTAAGATACATTGAGTAAAACATCCTGCTTTTAACCTCAAAGTCGGGTTTCTTCAGTGGCCCAGAGATTACACAGGGACAAACAAGAACACCTGTGTTGAAAGGGGCTCCCATATTCTGGCACACAAAGCTATCTTCTGAACATATTTTTAAGAACAAGAATATATAAATGTAATGCCCTTCTGGACTCTCCTTTTGTTGACTCTAATTTTTTCCTCTTTGACCCTCAATCTGCAGCTTCAGCAACAGGGATTAGAAGAAGATACAAAACAAACATGCCTCAAACTGATGATAAAATACAAATTTTTATGAACATATGTTTTCATTTCCCATGGGTATATACTTAGGAGGAGACTTGCTGAATCCTGTGGTCAGTATATGTTTAACTTTTTTTTTTAACCGTTAAATTATTTTTTTTATTGAAGCATAGTTGACACAAAATGTTAACGTTTCAGTTGTACAGCATAGTGATTGACAAGTCTGTACATTATGCTACGGTCATCATAAGTGTAGCTGCCGTCTGTCATCATACAACTCTACGTATAACTTTAAGATTTTTTAAAAATTTATTTGACAGATCGAGAGAAAGAGAGAGCACGTGCACAAGCAAGGGGAGCAGCACAGGGAGAGGGAGAAGCAGGCTCTCCGCTAAGTAGGGAGCCCGATGCAGGGCTCAATCCCAGGACCCTGAGATCATGACCTCAGCCGAAGGCAGACATTTAACCGACTGAGCCATCCAGGTGCCCCTACGTATAACTGTTAAGAAACTGCCAAACTCTCTCCCCACCAGCAATGTCTAAGAGTTCTGGTTCCCCTGCACCCCTGCCAACATTTTGTACTGGCAGTCTTTTATGTTTGGCCATTCTGATGAGTGTAGTACAGTATCTCAGCTCTGTTCTTCACAGCAAAAATTAACAATCCAGATGTCCATCAGCAGGTGAATGGGTAGACAAACTGTGGCAAACCCACACAATGGAATGCTCAGCGATTAAACAAAACTGCTGCCCACAATAACATGCACAACTCCCAAACACATGACTCCAAGTGGAAGAAGTTGGGTACAAAGGGCTACTCGTCGTACAATTCCATTAGTATGAAATTCCAGAACAGAAAAAGATAATCTGCCGTGTTACAAGAGAGACCAATGGTTGGGGTCAATGGCAGGAGTGAAATTTGACTGTGAAGAGGTACAGGGAACATTCTAAAGTGATGGAAATAGTCTACAACTTGATAGGGGTGGTAGTTACATAGGCATAGCCACTTAGCAGAACTCATGGGGCTTCAACTCTATGTTAAAAATAGGTACATTTTACTGTCTGCAACTTTTATCAATAAAATTTATTTCTAAGATGTGGTTCTGAAGAAAGAATGAAAATGGATAGACTAAAATGTGTTAAAGGAATACGCAAACCTATATATGTATATATCGTGTGCCTGACGCCACAAGGCAGCAGCTGGTCAGAGAGGCTGTCCTGGGGTCGGCCTGGTGGACAGATCTGCAGCTGCTGTATAAGAAGTGGCAAGTACCTGCGGTGCCCTGATGACACACGCCAGCCAGAAGGTGTCCGGTAAAGCTCACAAGGACCTAGAGGCCTGACATCAATGCCATTTTTAGAGTTCCGTAAACTGAGGAAAGCCAGGACATCCCTTAAGGTAAAGGGCAAGTCATTAGAATGCACAGTCCACACCTGTGGATCCTGGCTAGCCTCAGGTCCAGGGGCCGTTTGAAGGCAAAGACAGTATAGTAACAGGATCGTGGTCGTGGCTAAGACCACAAGTGTTAATGTCGTTTGGTTACCCAGAAGCAGTCAGCCTGACAGGTGGTAAAATGGCCTGTTGATCCTCAGTTTCACAATATGCTTGTGACCCAATTATTGGGTCTATCCTTAAGGATATCCAGCTTCTACATTTTTGATTACAGAGATAAGATTTTTGGGGCACCTGGGTGGTGCAGTTGTTAAGCGTCTGCCTTTGGCTCAGGGTGTGATCCCGGAGTCCTGGGATTGAGCCCCGCATCGGGCTCCTCCGCTATGAGCCTGCTTCTTCCTCTCCCACTCCCCCTGCTTGTGTTCCCTCTCTCGCTGGCTGTCTCTTTCTCTGTCAACTAAATAAATAAAATCTTTAAAAAAATTTTTTATCATAAGCTGTCCTATTTTGGCCCTTTAGACCCCAGGATCAGCCACTTCCACAGTTGCCTGCAGGGACAGCAATTCTGATCACCATCCTGACATTGAGCCTATCACAGTAACCCTGTCATCTTGTCTCTCTCAATTCTGCTACTAGGCCTGTTCCATCATAGAACCCTGGAGTCTTCTCTGGTATCAGGAACCTCACTTTGGGCACCTTGGCCCCAAGCACAGCAATAAGCATTTTTACAGGATGCTGGTGCTCCTCTTACCCTCTAATTTCTCAGCACCCCTCTTGGAGGTCAAGACTGGGGGAACTGGTGAGTGGATTACTCATGACAAATTTAAATCCATATATTATGCCAAGAAGTTTCTTCTTTCACTGGCCTCTGTCAAGTCCAAGATTTCAGATAATAAACTAAACAGAAACAAAGATACTGATGGATCAACAAAATCAAAATCTTGTTCATTGTAAAAGCTAATAGGCAAGTTTTTGCCAAAAAGGAATGAGAATAAAAGAGCATTCACAAATAAATGTAAATGAAAAATCCAGTGTAACTACAGAGGAGATCCAAAGTTAATATCTATAATTTGATGTCAGTAAAGATAAATTGCTAGAGAAACAATCTACCAAAACTTCCCGAATAATATATATAAAGCAATGTGAGTCACACGCTAGCTTCTGCAGTAAGCTGCTAACCTTCTCAGGGCTGTCACCTCTCCCTGGAATGCATGTGGGGAATCAGGGTCTCCGACGTGCTAGCCACCTCTCCATCATCCCGCTGGGTGGGCACAATTTCACTGTTACCGGACTAGGTCCAGATAGTCTGGACCTCTTCAGACCGTCACAGCAGCCCTGGGGCAAACTGTGAAAGTGTAATGTCAGCTCCACGTTAATACAGACATCTGATCTCTTCCTGAGTGGGATAAAAAGAACGTATTTGTCAAATCAAAGTCTGCATCCTATGTACCCGAGAGCATATAAATCTGCTTTAGAAAACAGTGCTGGGTCTGCAAGCAGGACTGTTACCTGGTTGAACTTGTCTGTAGTCTGTAGTCTGTGTGGTCTGTAGGTTTGCCTTCTAAAAAGCCTGAACTACTGAAGTAGATAGCGGTGTGATAGGAACTCTGCCAAGGTAGCCTGTAGCTCTTTTAGAAGAGCACTGATCTCTGCCACCCCCCCTTCCTCCTCCCCCAAGTGCAGTATTGTTTTTTATTTACTGTCCTATCTGGTTCAGAGACCTGCATCTTGCCTTCCCCATTATAGTGACCCTTAGCCAAAGACCAGGGACCCAGTGCAGGGGTCACTCCGATTGCCAAGAATGCCAGTCTGTCCAATAGAACAGAATCTCTCTCACAGGGTTGATTTGGCTACTGCCATTCGTTGAATGTCCAGAACAAGAGAACCAGGGCTGAGCCCCCAGTACAGCACCACTCCCTGAGGAGAACCACTGGCAATTGTGTCAAGTTGACGGTTTTGGCCTGAAAACATAATCCAGGTAGGGGTTTTCTTTCCTGGCCACAGTACCTCAGTCAGCACCACTATCCAAAGGCTGACAAAATAGGGGCGCCGGGTGGCTCAGTCGGTGAAGCATCTGCCTTCCGCTTGGGTCGTGATCCCAGGGTCCTGGGATCGGGTCGCGCGTTGGGCTCCCTGCTTGGCGGGGAGCCTGCTTCTCCCTCTGCCGCTCCCCCTGCATGTGCGCTCTCTCTTTCCCTCAAATAATTTTTAAAAATCTTTTTAAAAGCGGGGGGGCTTACGAAATGTTGAACAGACTGGGATCCCTCATGCAATGTATCAGACCAGAAGGAACCACTGCAGCAAAGGGGGTGCAAGAATGTGCACAGAACAAAAGGGTCACCTTCCGCAGAGCATGGAATGGCCTTGTGAGGGCACCGCTAACGCCCAGCTCAGAAGCAATATTCTGTAGGGACAGGGTGCCATCCTTCCAAATGCAGCTTATAAGCTAGATTAAGACCTTTGGCCGTGCTGTCCCCAAGCAGAAGACACCGGTCTGCGTACCACCACCACCATTACCAAGGATTACCTCCAGGGGACTGTGTGCTTCCCATACCCACAACTAGGGGCTCTGCAGGGCTACGTGTCTTTCTGCCCAAAGGGAACACACTTTTCACCAGGGACAGAGCACATTTTCTACCTAACTGCAGGCTACAGGTAGTGAGGGCATGTGTCATGTCCAGGAGCCAGCGGGTCAGAAGAGGAGTCACTCTTTCTGCAGGGGTCCCGATGCATCCTAAGGAGGAGGCAGGGCTATTTACACAGCAGGGTGAGGAATGAATGGACTCAGGTGACCCACCTAGGTGCTGCTTGCATTTACCATCAGCTCGGGTCAGGGGAGGGCATGGTAACCATGGCTCAGACCCCTCGGGAAGATGAGCCATGGATGCCAGCAGAGGCCCCAGAATGGCTCCCAGGTGAGAGGGAAAAACACCAGTAGGGACCAGTTGGTCCTAGCAACCTGTTTCCTCAGTCTCTCCTCAGACCCAATGCTGGGAAAATGGGGCTCAGCAGTGGAAGGGATGGACTGTGGTGACAGAGATGGGCCACCCAACCCTCTCCAAGAAAGAACTTGCCCCCAGTGGCAGGGAGTGGCCAGCAGGCTGCCTCCAATTCCCAGCCTTTGTGGAGTTGGCCTCAGCTAAAAAGAACTGCCTGACATGGGATGATCCCCTCCCAGGGTAGCAGGCCTCTGGTGACAGTGCACCCCAGGGCTGCAGCAACCTGACCACCTGGACCCCAGACGAGACACTCCTGAGTAGCACTTTCTTCAGAGCTCCTGACCGGTGTGGCCAGGGTCTCAACCACCTCTGTGCAGCCTGGCTTCTTTCCTCTGACCCCCCCTTTGCTGTTTATCCTTCCTTCACCTCACACATGCTGAGCCTCAATCCAAACTTCATCTCAGGCTCGACTTCCAGAGAATCCAAGTCATGACACACCTGACCTCCTGTGTGAGGAATATTTGGGTTGCAAGTAACAAACACAACTTGAACCAGCCGAAGCTAACATGAGAATTTATTACAAGGATATTCAGGATATCTCACAGAAGAATGCAACAACCGAGGCATGGAAAGGGCAGAAGGGAAGGTGAAACTGGACAAAAAGACCAGAAACAGCAGATCCCAGAGCACGAGTTTCCACGGCTTCATTCTTGTCTCTCTCTGCAGACGATGTTTCCCCACATGGTCGGGGGAAGCCACCGAGAGCACCCACGCTTATATATTACAGCTTCAGTTGCTAAAACTATACAAAGAAGGTAGTCCCAGCTTTCCAATGGAAAAGACATGTGATGGTTACATTATTACAGTGACAGACACGTGCGCAGGTTCATAAAGTGCAGACAGCCATTAACACGGAACACGGGCATTTCAGTGACAGAAGACTGGCGAAAAGCATGAAACTAGAAACCTCAAGGAACTGCAAGTAGTTCAAGGAGGCCAAAAAAGTATTGTGTAGGAGGACAGATATTCAGAAATGACGGATAGGCTGGATTTGTAGAGAAGTCCTCATCTACCGTGAGGACAGTACACTTCAAGTCCACAATTAACCACGTGGTATTTCAACAGAGGAGTGCATAAGCAGAATTGCATCTTAAAGTAACGACTAAGTGTGGAAAATGCACAAGGGTCATGGTGGGTGAGCTCGTCCACACTCAGGCCAGACCAGCTTGTCGGTACGGTATTTGCAGACTCAGGAGTTCGGGGCAATCAACAACCTGAGTGTATACTGCTGGAGTAAGTGACCGATGAGGGAGGCCCCAAGTGTAGATTCCAAATGCCCGCTGATCTACATTCTGATTTGATACAGGCATCGCTGGACAAATTGGATATTCTTTGGGTTTCTTTCACCTCAGGCTCTACAAGGGTTGATCTTGAAATCAAAATATCCAGAACACATGGATCCACACAGAGATAACACTGATTACCAAAGCCCACAAAGAAATGCTGACTGGAAGGCACTCCTGGGACAGGTCCCAAAATTCACAGAGTTTACTTAGTAAAAGGAACACAACAGGAATTGTCCTCTGCAGCGTTGTCTCCAGGCCAGTAGGGGAACCCGGGTGGAGACAGGAGAGAGGGGATGCTCCTTCCACCTGGTCTCCTTACACATTCAAACATAACCTGTTGTGCTCCAGGAAGCTGCACATAAATCCCTCTTAATTTGAAAGCTGGTTTTCTTCTTGATGTGGGATTTGTGGTAGGAACCAATGAGTGGAAATGTGGGGTCACATTTTTTCTACGGTTTACCAAGGTAATTTAAAAGATGACACTAAAAATATCTAATTTCAGAATCAAAGCCCTCTTGAGACTTCAGAGAGTCCCTACTGAGTTCTACACAACAGAGCTGGGCCTCCACACAAGATATTCTGACAAATGAGACCTCTGCTCCCAGCATTAGCCCTCCCGACGACTGATACCTGGCACCTAGGGGAAAAAAAACCTGTTCTTGGATATTAGACTAATGGGCTAGTGCCAAAGGTCTATTACTTAGTGAGGAAAGTACTGGGTTTAACTGCTTAATAGTTAATGGAATAATCTAGAATTGAAGTGAGCAAGATTAGGTCACTGTTAGACAACAGACTCTAAGCTCAATCCAACAACTAATGAATCCATCTCTGGGACTAGGAAAGAGAATCATGAGAGAAGAGAATTTAAAAATGGGAAAATCTACAAACTAAGATATTACCCTGTCACTATTCTCTTACAAGTGAAGTTGATAAAAATCACGTTCAGATATTAGGGAGAAAAGTAGGAAGTCCATACATTCGAGTATGAATACAAATTTGGAAACTTAGATACCTTTAACCTGGTGCAGAGGTTTAGAAAATTTTAAGTCCCAATTTCTCAACAGTGACGTTAAACTTGGTAACTAAAGGAAAAAAATACTGCTAGAATCAAAGGTGCAATACACCGTACTGATAAAGCAACTTGTATATGAGAGAAGTCTTGACTTTATCAAGTCTGGTAACAAGGTCAGGGTTGGACTCTTCTGAATTTCACCACCATACACAGACTTTGTCAAGCAACATTGTAAAGATCATTGCAAAGTTCTACCTAAGCTAAGGGGTAGTTCATGCACTGCCAAAGCAAACCCTATCTATCATGAAAGGTTCACGGTGGGAGTCTCCACGTAGAGGATGCAACTGGTGACAAAAGGTGAAACACAGATATTTCAAATGATGCAGCAATGAAAACCCTAACCCTAACCCTATCCAGTGGTCACAGAAATTCGCAGGAAGGCAAAACAGGCTTCCTTGGATACACCAAAAATATATTTCTCACCACAAAAATCTATTTTTTACATTTTCTGAACAGTGACTCTTAAATTAGCTTCTCCATCTAGGTGTTTTGTTTTTTTTTTACAAAGTATTTTAAGAAACACCATAAACATAACCGCACACAGCATCGTGATGTTTCATCAGAGAGAAGTAACATACATGCCGTCCTTGAAGTACACCTACTTGAGGCACAAAGGCGCCAAGCTGAACGGGAACAGAACTTTGCACAGCATGACCGCCATTGAGCTTGAGTGCTGCGTGATAAAGTTCACACTCCTGCTTTCTTTTGCTCACTCATGAGTCACTACTGCTGGGTTGTGGTTCCTGCCTTTGAATACTTATTAACCAGATTTAATATAAATTGTTTCTGACTTTCAGGTTGCAGACGACTTTACATAATATTGGCTTTTGTACTGGAGAGAAAGGTCAGCAACAACAGACCCCTTTTATATGCCAACAAACCGTAAGGAAGAAGGATGTGGTACTATCGTTTACTGCATATTTAGCAGTAAGATGTGTTATATCAGTTACCATTTTTACTGTATCACTGAAGCAGAAAAACCAGCAGCACATGGCGTGTCTTCACATCAGAGGCACTACCAGGTACGGTATGTGCATTTCATGCTTGCAATTACATTAGCACATGTGATTCCAAAACATGAGACCCATTGTGTGACACAGGAAAATCAGCCATAAATACCACTGAGAAATGTCTTATTTAGATGTTTCAATGACTCAATTTATTCACATATTTTTAAAACTTCATTCTTCAGAGTGAACATACCAACCATTAGAATTGGGCATTTTTGATAACCCCGTCTATAAAAAAATGTATGGCTTCCCTTTATAGCCTTATTTCTAGGGGCACATGTTTCCAAGGTCTTTAAATTGTTAGTTTTACCCACAATATGAATTCCCCCAAAATACAATATGGTTGGATTACCTGCTGAAGAATGTCCCATATTTAGCATTTTCACTGGGCTTCATTCCTGAGAGTATTTTCTCAATGCACAATGAGCTGTGACTTCTTGATGAAAATATGACATTACTTGCTGCAGTCAAGAGGTTTTTCTTCACTTACTGGACTAGAGTTTACCCCAGTGGGGATATTTCCAACAGTGAATGAGGTGGGACCTCCGCAAGGATTTCTGATGTTCACAGTATTTATTCCTCGTTGCTTTTCATTTCCCACTGTATGTCTGACAGGGTTTTGAAATCCACTGCATCTCTACTCTCGGGGTTCTTACATGAACAGGTTAACCTGCTGAAAGCTCTCCCTACATAACCTCAGAGTTCCTACCCTAAAAGATTACCCAGACAGACATACAATGTGATGCAAATATTTATCTGAAAGATTTACCCTAACTGTGTTTTCTGAAGTACGAAGAGTGAGATCTCTGTCAAAGACGAGTAGTAACTCCATTCCTAGAATTTCTTCACTGTGTGAGTTCTCTGGTGATTAATGAGCTGTGACTTTTGGGAGAAGGCCTTCCCACATTCATGGCATTGGTAGGGCTTCTCTCCTGTGTGAATTCTCTGGTGATTAACAAGCTGTGACTTCTGAGAGAAGGCTTTCCTACATTCACTGCAGCCGTAGGGCTTCTCCCCAGTGTGTGTCCTCTGATGTGGTATGAGGTGTGATTTCCGAGAAAAGGCTTTGCCACATGCACTGCACTCAAAGGGTTTCTCGCCTGTGTGTGTTCTCTGATGATTAATAAGGCTTGACTTCTCCCTGAAGGCTTTCCCACACTCACTGCATTCATAGGGTTTTTCTCCTGTATGAGTTCTTTGATGTCTAATCAGCTCCGATTTCTCAAAGAAAGCTTTCCTACAAAGACTGCATACGTAGGGTTTCTCTCCTGTGTGGATTCTCTGGTGAGTATTCAGCTGTGACTTCTGGGAGAAGGCTTTTTCACAATCCCTGCACCCGTATGGTTTTTCTCCTGTATGAGTTCTCTGATGAGTTGCAAGACTTGACTTCTCACCGAAGGCCTTCCCACATTCAGTGCATTCGTAGGGTTTCTCTCCTGTGTGAGTCCTCTGATGGGATATGAGATGTGACTTCTGACAAAAAGCCTTCCCACACTCACTGCATACATAGGGCTTTTCTCCTGTATGAATTCTTTGATGATTAGTAAGGCTTAATTTTTCACTGAAAGCCTTCCCACATTCACTGCATTCATAGGGTTTTTCTCCTGTGTGAGTTCTCTGGTGTCTAACAAGCTGAGATTTCCTGCTGAAGGCTTTCCCACATTTACTGCACACGAAGGGTTTCTCTCCTGTGTGTGTCATCTGATGGGATATGAGATGTGACTTCTGGGAGAAGGCTTTCCCACACTGAACACACACATGAGGCTTCTCTCCTGTGTGAGTTCTCTGGTGGTTAATGAGACTCGACCGCTCTCTGAAGGCTTTCTGACATTCGTTGCATTCGTAGGGCTTCTCTCCAGTATGAATTGTCTGATGTCTAATGAGCTCTGATTTCTCAAAGAAGGCTTTTCTACAATCACTACATCCATAGGGTTTTGTTCCTGTGTGAGTCCTGTGATGTGTAACGAGCTGTGACTTCCTGCTGAAAGCTTTCCCACAGTCTCTGCATTCAAAAGGTTTCTCTCCTGTATGAATTCTCTGATGATTAATAAGATTTGACTTCTCACTAAAGGCCCTCCCACATTCATTGCACCCATAGGGTTTTTCACCTGTGTGTGTCCTCCAATGTGAGATGAGATGTGACTTCCGGGAGAAAGCTTTCCCACATTCCCCACATTCATATGGTTTTTCTCCTGTGTGTGTTCTCTGATGGGATGTGAGCTGCGACTTTTGGGAGAAGGCTTTCCCACACTGGCCACAATTGTAAGGCTTCTCTCCTGTATGAGTTCTGTGATGCGTAACAAACTGGGACTTCTGGGGAAAGGTTTTACCACACTTACCACAGCCATAGGCGATCTCTCTTATATGTCTGGTCTGATGTTTAATGAGACTGGATTTCTTACTGAAGCGTTTCCTACATTCACTGCACTCAAGAAGTTTCTCTCCTAAACGAGTTCTGTGATATATGATAATCTGCGACTTCTTAGAGCTAATTTTATCATATTCATAGTATTTTAACCAAGTATCAGTTTCCTCGGGCTTGGTATGGAGAAACAATTTATCAAATACAGTTAAGCCATCTGGTTCCGTTTTTCCATAATCTGAGTTTGGAATAAGTAAATCTAAGTGCTGTTTTAAAAGTAATCCATCTACATCATCTTCACTGTTTGATTTCCTTAAAGGAACAAAGTTCATGCTCAGATTGAATTTTTTTCCAAATGCATCACATTCATGATCTTGTTTCGTATTTCTAAGCTTCTCCTGGTTATCCTGGTGCCATGTCATGTGACCATTTACTTGCAAGACTTGTTCTATAAAGAAAGAAAACCCTGTGAATGTTTCCATGGTTGTGTTTTTCTTTTTTAAGATTTATTTATTTCAGAGAAAGAGAGAGAATACACAAAAGTAGGGGGAGGGGCAGAGGGAGAGTATCTCAAATAGACTCCCCACTGAGCGTGGAGCCCAAACACGGGCTCAATCTCATGACCCTGAGATCATGACCTGTGCTGAAACCAAGAGTCAGATGCTCAACCGACTGAGCCACCCAGGAGCCTCTTCTATGGTTGTGTTTACAGAATAAAAAAACAGCAATGCTATTTGAGGGGATAAATGCTTTGGAAGGTTGTCTCTCAGTCCCAAGTATAAGATCTATCCTCTAGGTATTGAGGGAAAACAAAGAAAAGAAAATGCTATAAACAGGAATAAGATACAAGCAGTGTATTAAGTCACCTCTGGTTGTTGTCAAATCTAAGTTTACAAAATGGAGAGAAAATGTAAAAACTTCATCAAGAGCAAGGAGGAACAACGAAAGGAGGGTGGAATGAGGAGCAGATATCCTCCACCCCAACTGACTCCACGAGACACTGGGGATGGGGGACAGTCAGCCCCTGACCTTGTGAAACTTACATTCTAACGGAGAAGAACATAGAAAATTAACAGGTTTGACAGAGGAACTACTGAAGCCATTACAAACTTGAAGAATGAGAAATCGTTTGTGAACTTTTCTCCATTTTTAAATTTTCTGGAAGTTTGAAACTTTCCAAGCACATTTCAACATTATTACCAAGAAATCCTCTTCATGGAATGCATCATCTTTCATTTAACCTGTTCAGGCACAAAACCTTAAGATCTATGTGTTCTTTCACTGAAAATACCCTAGGATAGGGGATGAGGGGAAAAGAGGTCTGGCAGTTAAAATCAGAGTCTAGTAGAGAAATACTAGCTTTGAGATGGAGGTTGAGTCTGAATAAAGGGGTAACAGGAATTGTGAGAGCAGAAAATGAAGTATTTGTAAATTAAACGTTAAATTTTACATTGTAAGAATAAGTACACATTTGGAAATTTTTACTTTTTTCCCCACTAGAAAAATGGGACTGCTGTATGTTTGGTCATTTGTGGTATATCCCAGATACTCCAACTCTCTCCACCACTCATCCCTGCTGTACTTTAATCTATCTTATTAGCTCAGTGAAAAATCTTTCCATCTGGTTTCCCTGCTTCCCATTATATTTTCCACAATATAGTCAGGTCAAACTTTAAAAAATGTAAATCAGAGGGCACCTGGGTGGCTCAGTTGGCTAAGTGTCCGACTCTTGGATTTGGCTCAGGTCATGACCTCAGGGTCGTGGGACTGACCCCTACGTGGGGCTCCATGCTCAGCAGGGGGTCTGCTTGTCTCCCTCTCCGACTCCCTCTGCCCTTCCCCCACTCGCGCACACTCTCTCTCAAATAAAATCTTTTTTTTAATGTAAATCAGATAACTATTTTTATTTAAAATTACTTGAATCAATCTAACTGTATTCCTACTGCTTACAAGTTGATGTGTGACCTAGGTCTGCACACAGCACAGCCTCTATCTCCCTGGCACACAGACCCCCAGACACAAAGGTTTCCTTTCTGTTTTCCTGAAGTCACCAAGACCCTTCCTGACCTGAAACATGCATATTTGTCATTCCTTTAGGGAACACTTTCCTCCAATTCACATAGCTCGCTCATTTTGGTCTTCATGTCTAGAACTGGCTTCTCCACGTGACCATGTTGTGGAGTGAATGTTTGTGCATCCCTCCTACCCGCCCCCAAACCTCTATGTGGAAGACCTAACCTTCAGTGTGGCTGTTTTTGGGAATGGGATCTCAAAGGAATTAAGGTTAAATGAGATCATAAGGGTGGGGCCCTGATCCAAAAAGGTTAGTATCCTTATCAGAAACACCAGAGCAGGCCTCACCGCCCCCCCCCCCCACTCCCTGCACAAACGAAGAAAGGCCATGTGAGGGCAAGGCTACAAGGCAGCTGTTACAAGCCAGCAAGACTGCGTCCATTAGAACCCGATCACGTAGCACCTTGACCTTGGACTTCCAGCCTCCAGAGCTGTGGGAATAACTTTCTGTTGTTTACCCGTCTGTGGTATTTTGTTAGGGCGGCCTAGGCAGAGCAACAAACTCTCTACCCTATTATCATCTGTCTATTTTATTTCTATAATAGACCTTGCAGAGTCTGGGCTTTACCTTGGTTACTGGCCAACTTGAATACTTTTATCCTCCCATGAGAAAGCAAGCACTGTGTAGGCAGGGAAATGATCTCTAATGCTCACTATTATAACCACACCACCCAGCACAATACCTGAAGAATAAGAGACATGACTATCTCTTCAACTTTCTATGACACACGACTACGTACAAGGTAGCCCTTGGCTGCCATTCGGGAGCCCGGTTTCTGGAGTGTTCCCACCACTCCCTGATAACAGGCTGATAACAGGCTCCCTGTGCCTGGACTGTGTAAACAAGGTACCCTAGCCTGAGCACCTGCTCTCCTGGGAGTCTGCAATGCTGCCGTGTGCCATGCAGAGGCCCCCAGGTGCTGGGTCTTCAGTGAGCTTCCCTGGGCAGAAACACTACACACATTACTGGATCTTCGTTGCTGGGGTGACCCTCACGGAGAGAGCAGCACAGGAAACCTGTACCCAGATTCCTCCAGACTCTGCTTGTGGCCTTTCCCTGGTGAGGAAGCTGTCAATATGTCGCTGTAATAACTCAGCCATCTGGACGATATCCTGAGTCCTCCCAGCGACTCTCTGAACATGGCAGTGGTCTTGAGGACCCTGACACACAGGCCTTGTTTAGTCAACTTTGACTACTAACTGCACTGCATTGCAGTGAAGCATAAATGTTCAATATTTAAATGCTGAATTAAAAAAAAATAAATGCAAATGTCTTAATTTCTTAACGAAGTTCTACACTTCTGTAAGGTGTTTTCTAGGTTTTTTATTTTTAATCATCTTTAGTCATCCTTCAACTGGAGGCTATCAATGAATGAAGGGGACCTAAAAATCACAAGAGGTTTCTCAAACTACAAACTCCAGTTCTAGAATACTCCATTTTAAAACTACATATACACCACTGTACTGAATCAATTTTACTGGTAATGGATCCATAACACTTACTGTTGGGAAAAAAATGCCCAGGGATTCTAATGCACACCTGACTAAAAACACCTGAATTAAAACAAGGGGCTTATTGCATAAATATTGCCTGACACGTAAGTGGATATAAACTATAAGCCTTGTGTTTATGTGTGCACACAGCTCAGGGACCTAAAAAACATTACATACACTGTGATCAGGTCTGAGATGGGACTTTCAAAAAAAGTGAGAAAAATTTAGCTGGAACAGTCGAGGAACATTCCATGAGTATGAATGCAGCAAAAACAGAGCTTATGCAGAAAGGATTAAGATAAAGCTTAGCACGATCAAACATTCAAACGCAGAGAAGAATAAATATTACATCTGAAAACACTGAGAAATGTTTAAATGGAGCTGACCATGAACTGGGGGAAAAGGGTAAACAGCTGACAGCCTCCAGAGACTCAGACCGTGGCGATCCCGGAGGAAGAGGCCACAGACTGTAGCAGACGCAGACCCTCTTTGCTGCCTCAGCTACATTCAGAGGGACTGGCACCTTGGGCAGTGGGGTCTACCCCAGGAACCCACATCTCTCTGCCCAAAACAACCATTAGGCCACCTGGCATGCTTGGTTTGTATGCAGGGATTCTGGACATTCTGGAGAATTAACACCCCCCAGGGCAATGCTCAAGCCCTGAGAGATGGGAGTGAGCAGACGACCAGCTTCCTGACCCACAGGGGCTCGCAGGAGCCGCTATGGGTCAGCACCCCTTCCATCACACACACTGCCGTTTCCTCTCCACCCCATCTCACTCTACTCTTTCTCCCACCACAGTGTGGGAACCACATCACCCGTAAATTCTTGGCACTCAGATACGTATCTCAGGGTCTGCTTTCGAGGGAACCTGAAGTCAACGTCACATAGCAGGGATAGTAGGGATGTATAACAGATCAGAGACAGCTGGCTGCTTTAGGAACTGAAATACACGGTACCATTTGAGAACACTTTTAAAAGGTTAGACTCTAGCCCCATCGAGCAATTTGGAAAATTCAGAAATGAGACATCATGGGCCTAGTTTTAAGTGTGACTTGAGTTAAGTTAAAAGATAGTTTCCAAAGGGCAAGAAACTTAATTAACAAGAATGCAAACAGAGAACATTCAATGTACCCCATGGTGTCTAATCTGCAGGAAAAGTACAGCAGAAGCCAATCTTAAACAAGGAGGAAAAGGAGCGCTGTTTGGAAGGAGTAAGAGAGGACTTCCTTTTCTGCTCCACAGGGCACTTCTCTGGGCATCAGACACCCAAAGGAGGGCAAAGGAAACCTCCTGAAGGTACAAGAAGAGGTGAACAGAGGACAGAAGGAGACTAAACATGTCAGAACACCTAACAAGAAGTTGAAGTCCCAGACTTGACAGACAGGGAATAATTCGTGGCCTGGACAAGACGGACATATTTAGCAAAGAAGCCACATCTAAATGTGACTTATTTGAGTAGCTCATGTCAGCTGTTCTGAATCACCTCTAAAGGGTTACAGATCTTGAAGAGAGCTCTCCAAAGCACATTTCACAGAAGTCAACCCACTGACCAGCCGAGACTGAATTTCTGCCCTCCCGCACCTGGCTGCTTCTCACGCTCACCTGGACATCCTGAACTTGGAACTTCTCCATCTCCAATCCACGGCTCCTCTCCTTGCTCCAACTTGAAGATGACATCAGGTTTCATAATTTCATACCCTGTTCAGGGGAAAACACAAAAGCCGTGGTCCCAACTGCTTGGGCTTTAGGGCCTCGGAAGAATGAGCAAGGCCTGGCATCAGGGGGACACAGTGAAGATACCCATTGGTGTATCAACAGCGTAAGTAATTCTCAAAGGCAACAGTCTCCCTGGGGCTACTGGGGTCTCAGAATCTTTGACTTCTATCATCCAGATCCAAAACCACTACACACTTCAGAAGCTCTGGAGCCACTCTGCCTGGGTTCAATCCAGGCACTTTCATTTACTAGCTCTCAGTCCTTGGGAAAGTTACTTAGAAGAATAATCGTACCTGCCACACAAAACTGCTCTGTAAGTCACTCCGCACGTGAACAGTATGTGAAATATAGTAAGTTCCTTGCGTTAGGTGCCGGCCACTAACGGTACCAACACTACGATCCTGAGAAGTTCCAGAGCCGCACAACAAACATAAGTCTTCATTATTAGAAGGTGAGGTGCAGACGCCCTCCCTAGTGTCGTAGTGCAAGGGACTCTTAATCTCTTAAATTCAGGTCCAAAACCATTAGAGATGTCAGAAGCCTCAGAGCTCTCAGCAACTCAAACAGTACGGTGCTGGGCTTTACGAGGCCCTCGGGGAGCTGCCTTACCCAGCGACACGAGGCTGCTGTAGTTCTCCAACATGACATCCTTGTACAAGTCCTTCTGGCCGGGGTTCAGGAGCTGCCATTCTTTCTGGGTGAAGTCCACAGATAAATCTTCAAATGAGAATGCCTCCTGTAAGAGCACAGTCCCGGTGAGTCTGAAGCAAGGATCGCTATGTGACATGGGAAAGGAAGACTGGAGTTTGAGCACATCACTCTCATCACAGCAAGCTATGGAGAATGACAACTGCATCTCCTTCGCATTACGTCTCTGGGATAAAATGCCATCCCTCCATTCATACGATTCCTGACAATTGGAATTCACAACCTTAAATCTTCCAAACAAAGTATGTACTGAACCTCAACTTTGGCACCAGAAGAGTAGTACCAAAAGAAAAGATAGTAAAACAACACTCTAAAAGCTGCACAGCCTTGCAGAGGGCTGGAAACATACATACCTATTCATAAAACAAGCTACTGTAACAGCAGGGGCAGAAATGAAGGGAGAGTACAATGTGGGTCAAAGCGAGAGCGTCAGTTTGACGTCAGCTTAGGGTCTCTCCAAGAGGTAAAGCTTGAGATGAGTTTTAGGAAATTAGCAGTGCTTTCCACAAAAATGGGGATGCAAAGGCATTCTGGGAGCTGACAGCTCCAATGAGACCCCAAAGCTGCTAGAGTTCAAGAGGTGCAAACAGTTTAGTTAGACAAGATCACAGGGCGTAAGGTAGTGATTAGATTAAAGGCTGCATGGGAGGCAGGGCCGACTGCAGTTAAACGACCCAGACACTTTCTCTTTCTTTTTTTTATTAAAGATTTATTTGAGAGAGAGAGAGCGAGCCAGCCTGCAGGGTGGGGGGGCAGAGGGAGAAAGAATCTCAAGCCAACTCCCCACTGAGCACGGAGCCTGACATGGGGCTCAATCTCACGACCCAGAGGTCAGGACCTGAACCAGACGCCCCTAAGCTAGACACTTTCTTATTGCCAACAGCTAGCCATGATTTCATGGAATGGGAGTGATATATCCAAATCTAGGTCTCAGAAAGGTTTCTGGATTTTAGGCCATGATGGATTTCTGTCCCAAAACCTCCTGAGAGGACCAGAAAACATGCACTCTAAAAAATCCACAATACCATCAGAAAATACAAAACCTACCTAAACAGCACAGCATACACTTGAGAAGAGCCAGCAAACCTGACAACAGTTGATAAAAGTACCCATTTTGAACAACTGAGAGAAAAAAAACACTTTTATTAAAAATGCGCTTCAGACATTCAGGGCTCAGGACACTGCCAGACAACACCAAACGCATGTCCTGGGAGTCCCAGGAAGAGAAAAGCAGGATCGTGGTGGACAAAGGAAATGACAGCTACATGCTTCCCAAATGTGGCAAAAGGCATAAGCCAGCAGATTCAGGAAACTCAGTGAACCCCCCCACTGGATAAACATAAAGAAAGTCACAACCAAACACGTCATAATCCAATTGCTACAAAATACAGACAAAGAAAGAAGTCACATCACTTAGAGGGAACAGCAATTCAAATGACTGCAAATTTCTTATTCAAAAGCATAGAGGCCAGAGGAAAGTAGAACATTTTAAAAGTGCTGAAAGGAAAGGATTTTGTAGCCAATTTAAATACTGATTAGAAATAACTGTGAAATAAGGACATTTTCTCTTATGAAAAAAAAACTAAGAGCCTTCAGGGCAGGAGACCTGCTGTGAAAGGGTTAACGGGTGCAGCACTGGCGGGCAACTCAGGCGAGCAGGGGTTAAGAATCTGTGCTAATATGACACTCAGTCTTCTCCTCTTACGTCCTCTGAAATATGTTTGGTGGCTGAATGCAAAAGCCGTGCACCTCCCGCCGGAGTCCCCAGTGCGCACAGTGGTAACAGGACAGGGGTCAGGGGCCTAGACGGTGGTGGATTTCCACACCCCTTTCCAAGTAGCAACACCAAGACCGAACACTGTTGCACTTCAAATGACACCACTGAAAAATGAAATGGTAAGCCACAGACAGGAAAAAATAATTTGCAAATCCTATTTCCGATTAAAAAAAAAACTTGACCCAGAACTTAAAGTGAAACCTCTTATAAAGAATGAACAAACAAACAGATAAAAAGCAGGCAGCGAGGTCCTGGCAGCCTCAGACAGTGGAGCAGATGATGCTGGATCTCAGGGTCAAGCGTTCAAGCTCGATGCTGGGCATGGAGTCTACTTAAAACAATTTTTTTAGGGGCGCCTGGATGGCTAGGATAGTTGGGCATCAGCCTTTGGCTCAGGTCATGATCTCAGACACCTGAGATCGAGCCCCACAGCAGGATCCTGGCTGTCTCAGCAGGGGGAGTCTGCTTCTTCCTCTCCCTTTGCCGCTCCCCCTGCTTGTGCGCTCTGTCTCTCTCTCAAATAAATAAATAAAATATTTTTTAAAAAACGTATAAAAATTTTTTAAAATAAAAACTGGTAGAGTATTTTATTTACTTTTTTAAAAGATTTTATTTATTTATTTGACAGAGAGACAGCCAGCGAGAGAGGGAACACAGCAGGGGGAGTGGCAGAGGAAGCAGCAGGCTCCCAGCAGAGGAGCCCAATGAGAGGCTCGATCCCAGGACCCTGGGATCACGCCCTGAGCTGAAGGCAGATGCTTAATGACTGAGCAACCCAGGCGCCCCTGGTAGAGTATTTTATTTATTTATTTATTTATTTTTTAAAGATTTTATTTATTTATTTGACAGAGATATAGACAGCTAGCGAGACAGGGAACACAAGCAGGGGGAGTGGGAGAGGAAGAAGCAGGCTCATAGCAGAGGAGCCTGATGTGGGGCTCGAACCCATAACGCTGGGATCACGCCCTGAGCCGAAGGCAGACGCCCAACCGCTGTGCCACCCAGGCGCCCCCTGGTAGAGTATTTTAATACATTCTATCAAAAAAAAAGACATAGGAATGGCTAATAATAAGCAATGAAACAATGACCAACATCACTCGTTATTAAGGAACAGCAAGTTAAGACCACAATGAGAAACTGCTTGACATTCGCCAGCATGATGATAATCAACCAGACAGACGATAACAAGTGTTGGAAAAGATGTGGAGAAACTGGAACTGAACAATGGTAGAAATATAATGTGGTTCTGACACTATGGGACTGTGGCAGTTTCCTTAAAAAGTTAAATATAGGTGCGCCTGGGTGGCACAACGGTTAAGCATCTGCCTTCGGCTCAGGGCGTGATCCCGGCGTTATGCGATCGAGCCCCACATCGGGCTCCTCTGCTTGAGCCTGCTTCTTCCTCTCGCACTCCCCCTGCTGGTGTTCCCTCTCTCGCTGGCTGTCTCTATCTCTGTCGAATAAATAAATAAAATCTTTAAAAAAAAAAGTTAAATATAATTTTACGATACAAAGCAGCAAGGATACTCTCAGGCATGTTCCCAAGAGAAAGGAAAACCTAGGTTCATACGAAACATGTACACGACTGCCCCAGGAGCAGGACTGACGACCACTGTGACATGTGAATAATCCAGACGCCCACCAAGTGGTGAAGAGATACGCAGACAGGGAGCACCCACAGAGTGGAACACTGGGCAACAATGAAAAGAATGAATTTCTGACATGTGCCAACACATGGATGGACTTCAAAACCCTGCACTGATGAGAGAAGCCAGACACAGAAGCGCACACATGATATATGCCCACGGACATGAAATCAGAGTGGGCAAACCCGTGGCTGCCTCCGCTGAGGGCGGAAACAGGGACCGACGGCAAGACCGCCAGGTGCTCCTGGGTGAAGCAGACCTCCTGCAGCTAGAACGACAGTAACACAACATAAAATTACCAGAAAATCACCGACACACACTTAACCTGGGTGGACTCTACTGAGCTCCCAGGTGAAAAGAGCTGTTAAAGGGACAACGTGAAAGTAGTCAAGCTATGCCACATATTTGACAACTTAGGTAAAAGAGATATTCAAGCAATGCCCTGGAAAATGACACAAGACGAAGTAAAAATCTGAATTAATTCCATAAATGTTAAAGACACTGACCCCCACAATTTAAAACCTTCCTTCAAAGAAAACTACAAGTCTAGGTGGCTTCAGAGGTGAATTCTTCCAATCATTTAAGGAATAAATAAAATCGCGTCACAGAAACTCCTCCAGAGTGCAAACTTCTCGACTCACTGTGTAAGGCAAGCCGACCAAGCCAGACAAAAACACAGTAAATAAACATCACAGGCAAGTAACTAACAGAATCAAAATTCCTAACAAAAAACTAGCAAACTGAATCAAGCCATGTAGAAAACAGCATAATGTGACCTGCAGTGCAAGATGGGGTTAGCACTCAGAAATCAATATATCATATTAACAGAATAAGGGAGAAAAACCATTATTTCAACAGATGTGGAAAAGGCATATGATGATAATGTGTTTATTGTAAAACACCGTCAACAAACTAGGAATAGAACTTGTAATCACAATCTACAAACATCTATAGCTAACAAGATACTTGATGAAACTCTGAATACTTGCTCTCTGAGGACTAGAAGGGCACTGTCCAAAAGAATTTTTCGTGATGGCTTATATGTTCTTTGTCTGCACCATCCAACAAGGCAGCCATGAGCCACAAACATCTAGGGAACACTTCAAAGGTGACTAGGAAAGGATTTTATTTTTAATTTTTAATCTAAATTCAATTAGTTACCATATACTGTATTATTAGTTTCAGGAGTAGAATTTAGTGATTCATCAGTTGCATGTAACACCCAGCACTCATCACATCAAGTGCCCTCCTTAATGCCCATCACCCAATTACCCCATCCCCCTACCCACCTCCCCTCTAACAACCCTCAGTTTCTTCCCTAGAGCTAAGAGTCTCTTAATGGGGGGGTGCACCTGGGTGGCTCAGGTGGTGAAGCGTCTGCCTTCCGCTCAGGTCATGATCCCAGGGTCTGGGGATTGAGTCCCACATCGGGCTCCCTGATCAGCAGGAAGCCTGCTTCTCCCTCTCCCTCTGCCTGCCACTCCCCTTGCTTGTGCTCTCTCTCTCTGTCAAATAAATAAAATCTTTAAAAAAATTTTTTTAAATAAAATAAAAAAATTTAAAAATTTTAAAGAGTCTCTTATGGTTTGCCTGTTTTTACCTTATTTCTCCTTTCCTTCCCCTATGTTCCTGTTTTGTTTCTTAAATTCCATAAATGCAATCATATAATTGTCTTTCTCCAACTTATTTCACTTAGCATGATACCCTCTAGTTCCAGCCACATTGTTGCAAATGGCAAGATTTCATTTTTGATGGCTGAGTAATATTCCGTACGTGTGTGTGGTGGGGGGGTGTGTACACCACACACCACATCTTTATCCACTCATCAGTCTATGGACACTTGGGCTATTTCCACAGTGTGGCGCTGTGGACATTGCTGCTATAAACATTGGGGTGCAGGTGCCCCTTTGAATCTCTATGTTTGTACCCTGTGGAAAAAGACCTCACAGTGTAATTGCTGGCCTGCAGGGCAGCTCCATTCTTAACTGTTTGAGGACCCTCCATACTGCTCTCCAGGGTGGCTGCACCAGTTTGCATTCCCACCAAGAGTGTAAGAGGGTCCCTTTTTAATTTTACTTAGGTTTAACTAATTAAACAGCACAGATACCTAACGGCAACCCACTGAATAATAATTTGTCTGATCTTTGTCTCAGTTCCTGGGACAGAGCTTTTAAAGCCTTGTTATTTGAGGGCACCTGAGTGGCTCAGTTAGTTAAGCCTCTGACTCTTGATTTCGGCTCAGGTCACGATCTCATGATTGTGAGATTGAGCCTGTCGGGCTCATGGATGTGGAAATGCTTAAGATTCCCTCCTCTCCCTCTGCCCTTCCACCCTGCCAACCCCTGCTTTCATTCTCTTTCTCACAAAAAACCCCCAAGAAACCAAAAAAAATTAAAAAAATAAAAAATCAAATCTTAAGACCTTCTCAAGGTCCTATCATTAATAAAGTTGGCCCTTGAAAGGGGTGCCTGGGGGAATCAGTTGGTTAAGCTTCTGCCTTCAGCTCAGGTCATGATCCCGGGGTCCTGAGATCGAGTCCCATATTGGGCTCCCTCCTCAGTGGGAAGCCTGCTTCTCCCTCTCCCTCTGCTGCTCCCCCTGCTTGTGCTCTCTCTCAAATAAATAAATAAAATCTTAAAAAAAAAAGTTGACCCTTGAACATCATAGGTATGAACTGCGTAGGTCCACTTACATGCAGATTTTTTCAATAAATATGCTTATAGTACTATAAATGTATTTTCCCTTCCTTATGATTTTAATAACATTTTCTTTTCTCTAGTTTTATCATAAAACACAGTATATAATACACATGCAAATACGTGTTAATCACCCATTCCCGGTAAGGCTTCCGGTCAACAGTAGGCTGTGAGTAGTTAAGTTTTGGGGGAGTCAGGGGCGCCTGGGTGGCACAGCGGTTAAGCGTCTGCCTTCAGCTCAGGGCGTGATCCCGGCGTTATGGGATCGAGCCCCACATCAGGCTCCTCTGCTGGGAGCCTGCTTCTTCCTCTCCCGCTCCCCCTGCTTGTGTTCCCTCTCTCGCTGGCTGTCTCTATCTCTGTCAAATAAATAAACAAAATCTTAAAAAAAAAAAAAACGTTTTGGGGGAGTCAAAAGTTACACGTGGATTTTCCATAGCGCGGGGAGCAGCGCCCCTGACCCACCATCACTCTAACTGCTCCAGTTTTGTCCCAACCCGGGTCTTCTATGCTGAGGCTACTTTCCCGACTTCTTACCTACTCCTACATTTTTCACTCGAAGATGTACACGCCTCTTCTGATGCCCTGGAATATAAAGCAGCAATCACCTCACCTGTAACATGGTCATTTTCTGTTGCAAGATGAGCAGCACCTCTGAGTTCTGCTCCTCCCCGAGCCTCTTCGGCTTCTGCCCCGAAGCTCCGCCAGGAGGCCGTGGTTGGGTCTCTCACACCGCGAGCGGGCTCCTGGCTCCAGGAGCTCCTTCCTTACAACCCATGAGCAGGCTTATCGGTGGGTAACCAGGATCTGCGGACTTAAGAACAAATACACTTTGATGGTATCTCTGCCCCTCTCGCTAGGAACCAGGCATTCCCAATCATCTGTGTGTCTATGTAACTGAAATAGGGCTACCCGGGGGCAGGAACAGGACACAGTGCAACAGAAGAGCAGAAGTCCATGACTTGGCAAACAGATCAAGAAAGAGCAGAAATAAAGTATTTCTTTTTTTAAGATTTTATTTATTTATTTGACAGAGATAGAGACAGCCAGCGAGAGAGGGAACACAAGCAGGGGGAGTGGGAGAGGAAGAAGCAGGCTCCCAGCAGAGGAGCCCGATGTGGGGCTCGATCCCATAACGCCGGGATCACGCCCTGAGCCGAAGGCAGGCGCCCCAGAAATAAAGTATTTCTGATATCCATTCACTGCTCACTCGGGACACCGCAGGATAAATCACTTTCACAGGTACAGTGACGCTCAGCTCTACTTGAGGCAGATGGAATTCTGGAGAGCTTAAGTGATCTGTATGAAAACACACTGGAGTTTCAGTCAGCTCTGCCCTTCACTGGCTACATGGCTTTGGGCAGAACAGACAGGCTTCACCCTTAAGACCCACAGCCCCTATCAAAGTCCTCCATGACCCCTCAACTTACGGGGCCAGCTCTAAAACTTCTGATAGAAGCAATTAAAGTCTCCCAATAAGATTACAGATGGGTGACTTTTACCTTGTTTCCTGCTGACATCTGGATTTAAAGCTATGTTGCTCGACACACGGGGGTTATGTATTTCTGGAAGATTATGCCTTAATCATTGTGTAACGGCACTCCTTATGCCAAATCATGCTCCTTTCTTGGCTTTTAAGCTGCATTTTTGTACTTGCTAAAATTGTGAGGATAGAGTGGACCTCTGGGTCTACCTCACGGTGAGATTCTGAGGAATCAATGAAATAAGAAGAGGGATGTGAATGCTTTCTCTGTGTTAGGGAAAACACTAAGCGCTTTATAATCTGACACTCACAGACAACCCAGGGAGGCATTTGTCAGAATCTGCACGTTACCAAAAGCAAGCAGAGATCTTTAAAGTGACTCGCGTGCGTGACTGCACGGCCGTCAGGTAGCAGAACCGGAATACTCTTTCTTTCTTGCTGTGTTCAAGGCACTTACTGCTAAAATCCTGTCACGTGTGTGTATTTACGCAGACACAAACCATACATCCTCGAATTAGCTCTTATCTTAGCACACATTCAGTTACCGAATCTCCACGGAAACACAAATGAACGGCCTGCTGCCCCCAAATCATACTAAAACACAGCACTTAAAAAAGCTCTTCCCTTTCAAGTCTTTCTGCGATTCCAAGTTCAGCACCAGCTCAGAAACACAGACAGAGGTTTCTCCCAGTTACACAAGAAATGATGCGTTTAGATGGTGAAAATACATGCATTTTAGGACAGGCGCTGGCACATGAGCACTGCACAAGTATCAGCTTTAATTATTACTACGGCCGTGAAACATGATGGCAAAGTGCAGAAACGCATACAAGCTAAGCAAGAAACAACTATTACTTCTTCCACCACACCACAGACAACCCCTCTTAAGAGATGGACAAACTGTTTGGATATTTTAACAATATAAGTAGTATGGGGTTACATTTAAAATCGGTTTTTGCTTCCCCCACCCCTGTGCAAAGACCATCCTTCCAGGTCAATAAACATAGCTCTCTAATATCCACAGTCTTCTCATATAAAATAATGAAAAGGTAGAAAATAAAATCTACTCTAAAAGAAAAAAACACAGAAATTATGTAGGGATATACTTGGACAAAAAAACATGTAATACCCACATGAAAGAAACTAAAACCACCGACGGGGTATGAAGAGGCTTCATACATGTACAGTCTGGTCTTGCTCTGGGATATGAAGGACTTCACAGGGAAGCAGTTTAGCCCCAAATGCTTTGTATCTTTACTCGACTCCAGTCATAATCTCAAAAAGTTTTTCTTAATTATAAAGTTCATCTGGAAGAAAAAAGGTTCAGGAATAGCTTGGACACTTTTAGAAACACAAAATAATTGGGGCGCCTGGGTGGCTCAGTTGGTTAAGCGACTGACTCTGGATTTTGGCCCAGACTGTAGTCTCGAGGTTGTGAGATCGAGCCCCAAGTCAGACTCTGCTCCGCACTCTACGGGGGTCTGCTTGAAGATTTTTCGCCCGTTTCCCCTCCCCCAACACGCACGCACACTCTCTCTCTCAAATAAATAAACCTTTTAAAAAAAAAATCACAAAATAATGAATGTGAACAGGTCCATGTAATATTAACATGTATCATAAAATCAAATAATTAAAAACATTTGACAACGTCTCCGTAAAAGACATATAGATGAATGAAGCGTTAACAGTTCAAATATGTAAGAATTGAATAGGCAATAAATGTGGCATTTCTTTCTTTTTTTAAAAAGGATTTTATTTATTTATTTGACAGAGACAGAGCACAAGCAGGGGGAGGGGCAGAGGGAGAGGGAGAAGCAGACTCCCCGCTGAGCAGGGAGCCCAATGCAGAAGTCGATTCCAGGACACTGGGATCATGACCCGAGCTGAAAGCAGACACTTAACCGACTGAGCCACACAGGCACCCCAAAAATGGCATTTCAAAGCCATGAGTAAAACTGGATTGTTTAATGAACGGAAGTGATTAACATTTGAAAGAAAATAAAGCTCGTTTTGTATCTCACACATTACAACAAACTACTTCCATATGGATTTTAATTTAAACCACAACAATGCCTTAAGAAAACACAGGTGATGCACTCCAATGTTTACAGCAGCAACGTCCACAACAGCCAAACTGTGGAAAGAGCCCAAATGTCCATCGACAGATGAACGGATAAAGATGTGGTAGAGATACAACAGAATATTACTCAGCCATCAAAAAAGAAACTTGCCATTTACGACGATGTGGATGGAACTAGAGGGTATGATGCTGAGCAAAATAAGTCAACCAGAGAAAGACAATTATCATACAATCTCACTGATATGTGGAATTTGAGAAACAAGGCAGAGGATCATAGGGGAAGAGAAGAAGAAATGAAGCAAGATGAAACCAGAGAGAGAGACAAGCCATAAGAGTCGTCATCTCGGGAAACACAATGAGGGCTGCTGGGGGGGAGGGAATGGGGTGGCTGGGGGATGGACACTGGGGAGGGTGTGTAGTGTGGTGAGTGCTGTGTGTTGTGTAAGACTGATGAATCACAGGGGCGCCTGGGTGGCACAGCGGTTAAGCATCTGCCTTCGGCTCAGGGTGTGATCCCAGCGTTGTGGAATCGAGCCCCACATCAGGCTCCTCCGCTATGAAGCCTGCTTCTTCCTCTCCCACTCCCCCTGCTTGTGTTCCCTCTCTCGCTGGCTGTCTCTGTCT
>NC_048229.1:178526-215403 GCF_002007445.2 Ailuropoda melanoleuca
ACAGACCTATAGCCCTGAAACAAATAATACAGGATATGTTTAAAAAAAAAAAAAAAACCCAAAGGTGATTATTTGTGTAAATTGGGGGAAAATTTCCCTACACATAATACAAAGGCAAAAACCATAATTTAAAAAAAAAGTCAATAAATTTAACCATTAAAAAATTTAAAAATCTCTGCGTGGTTTAAAAAAAGTCAATTACGGGGCGCCTGGGTGGCACAGCGGTTGGGCGTCTGCCTTCGGCTCAGGGTGTGATCCCGGCGTTATGGGATCGAGCCCCACATCAGGCTCCTCTGGTAGGAGCCTGCTTCTTCCTCTCCCACTCCCCCTGCTTGTGTTCCCTCTCTCGCTGGCTGTCTCTCTCTCTCTCTCTCAAATAAATAAATAAAATCTTAAAAAAATAAAAATAAAAAATAAAAAAATTAAAAAAGTCAATTACAACTGCATAACCGCTCCCCCAACACACACACCACAAGCCATGAAAATATACCTACAACACTTGCTTTGCTTTATGCTTTCACCTCACTACACACAGTAAAAATTCGGGCATTGTGACAAATAAAACTATGTTTATCATGCAAACCATTTCCTTAAGCAGACAACCAAATTCACAGTGTGATTTTAAAATTTCCTTTGTAATTGTTGTCAAAGACTACTTGGTGAAGTTCACTTGGGCTTCAATGAGAACTTATCAAGAGTAGAAAACTTGGGCTTCAATGAGAACTTATCAAGAGTAGAAAACTCCCGTCAAGTCAAAATGACGTGGACTTACATGGGGCCTGCGAGGGCTCAGTCAGGTAAGCATCCAATTCCTGCTTACGGCTCAGGTCATGATCTTGGGGTCCTGGGGTCAAGCCCTGAGGTAGGCATGCTCAGCGGGGAGTCCACTTGAGACTCTCCTCCTTCTGTCCCTCCCCAACTCCCTCCCAAAGAAAGAAAAACGATGAAGACTTACTACAGAAAATAGAGTTGAGAATTTCAGGTGAACAAGTGCGGCAAGCCATCAGCGTGGGTAGTATTATTTCTGATGCAATTTGTTATTCAGAAAAATGCAGACTCAACCTTACTCTAATTTAAACAAACGTGTTTTTGAAAGTTGAAAGTTTTGAGAAGTTTTCTCCTGAACTCTCTATATGGCTCCCATGTGTCCTCTCAGCAAACGGAAGCCTAAGCCCTTCTCTGTACAACTGGCCCGTTTGAACGTGACTGCTATTTTCATGTACCTTGGCAGCTTCCTGCATAACACCCAGCTCTCCCGCGACAGCGTTCACATTTGTCTTCAGAACGAAGGGGCAACCGTCATCATCACTGCGTCGTTCCACTTAGCATCAAGTTCTGAAGGAATTTCAGGGGAAAGGTAGAGGAAAATAAAAAATAACATCTATTTACTTACTGTGACAGACGTTTCATACATCATATTGGGTGTTTTTTCTTTTGTTTTTTTTAATGCAGCCAGCACCCATTACAGAAAGTGATAAGGCGCAGAGGTTCAGCACCTTGCCCAACGTCGATGACACACTCAGCAAGTGGCAGCTCCGCGCCACTGGTCCCATTCAGTGTCCCCTAAGCCCTGCAGTCACAGACCCTCAATGAGAGTGGGGGTGGGGGAAGGGAGGGCAAAGGCCTCCAGTTTGTTTACATTTTAGTACGTGCTGAACCGTCCCTGTCCAGAAATAACGCCACCAGGGCAAACTAAGGATAAAAACAAAAGGAAGAAGGGCGTCTGGGTGGCTCGGCGGACTAAGTGCCCGACTCTCAATCTCGGGTCAGGTCTGGATCTCAGGGTCGTGAATTCAAACCCCGGCACTGGGCTCCATGCTGGGTGTGGAACCTACTTAAAAACAAAAATGAACAAACAAACGGAAGATTAGTTCTCAGGGGCCCGCTGAAAAAACTCCCGGTGCGGAACAGAACAGTCCACCTTGAGGAAAGGCCTTCTGTCATAGATCGTCATGGCTTTAAGCCGCATACTCCCAATTTTGCTTTTTTAAGGAAATGTAAATAAGATGTACTAAAACTATACATACATTAACATACAAGAAATGTACCAAAATATTAGCAGTGATTATCGCCTGGTGATGGGAGCGTGAAAGATTTTCATTTCAGTCTATTTATCAAGTTGATCCAAACTGGCTACAGTGAACACATTTTAAATTTATAAAAGAAAAAAGTATAAACATTTCTTAAAAAGTTAAAGTCCTGGGGCACCGGGGTGGCTCAGGTCCTGCTTCCAGGGTCCCACACGGGCTCCCTCATGTGGGGGGGGGGGGCTGCTTCTCCATCTCCTCCCCGCTCCTGCTCTCTCTTGCTATCTGTGTCTCTCAAATAAATAAAATATTTTAAAAAATAAAATAAAATGTTAAAGTCCTTAACCCAAGAACACAGTCCAGTTCACCACCACACGGTTGAAACAAAGCAAACGAGTAATTAGAAGTATGTGTTAATGACGGCAAAACCCATCAGAACTAGGTGGGGAAAAGATCATTTCTTCGCACCCCCCCATTTTCAAGCGATAAACATGAGACCCAGAAATCGCGAGTGGAGGAGGGTCCAAAGTGGCGGAGGGGGCCACAGTCGGAGAGAGCACGTCGGGCTCAGCAGCCAGCGGCTGTCAAAAACTATCTGGGGTTTGTTTCTGGCTTTGGGGTTTGTTTTTAGCAGCGAAGCCCTTTAAGAACGACTCTACTGATACAGGCGGGGCGGAGCGGGTGAAGCCGGACCGCAGGGGGCCGGGAGGCCGGCAAGGAGGCCGCCCTGACAGCGGGACCCCGGACCCTCCCTGCGCAGCCGGGCTCGCGGCCCCGGACAGCCAGGGACGCCCGGCGGGGGTCGCGCTGAGGCCACGTCCGCCGGCGGGAGCCCGGGCCGAGCCCAGGAGCGTCCCGGACCCGCGCAGACCCCGCGNGAGCCGGGGAGGGGGGCGCGCGCACGGACATGCGGGCGCGCGCGCGGAGACGCCTACTCGCCTCTCGCTCCGCGGCGAAGGACAAAGAAAGGGGGCGCAACCCGAACGCGTCAGGGGCCGAGCGAGTGCGAGTACGCGTGCGCGAGAGAAAGACGCCTTTGTTTTTGCTTTTTTTCTTTTCCTTTTTTTTTTTTTTTTTTGGTCAGCTTCTCTCCAGGAAAACGCCTTTGAACTACATTTCCCAGAAGGCTCCGCGGCACGTAGGCGCCCTGCGCCTGAGGAGCGCCAGTCGCCTGGAGACGGGAGGGCGACTGCCCGCCTGGGAGCGAGGGGTCTGAGCGCGCGTGCGCGAAAACCAAAGATAAGGATTTCAAAAGACTGGGAATAGAAATCCACGCACACTTTAAAAAAAGGAAAAAACAAAAAAGACAACTGGCTTAATCCACTTGAGGCGGGGCGCCTGGGTGGCTCCGTTGGTTAAGCATTTGCTTTCTGCTCAGGTCCTGACCCAAGGTCCTGGGTTCGAGTCCCACGTGGGGCTCCCTGCTCAGCGGGGAGCCTGCTTCTGCTTCTCCCTCTGCCTCTCCCCCTGCTCGTGCTCTCTCTCGATCACTCTCTCTAGCTCTCTCAAATAAATAAAGAAAATATAGACATCAACTGTAAAGCTAGAATCCTGCTTAATGTTGGAAGATCAGGAGGACTTAGTGGCAAAATAGGGAAACCCTACGATCAGTGAAGTGATATTTGAAATGCAGAACATACAGGTAACGTGTTTAGGTGATCACTGCTGAAATCTACATTTCCACAGGATTGGGATTTTATTTCATAGATTGTCAGTTATCCTTTGCCTATTTTTCTGTCAGGTTCTTTTTCTACTAGATTCATGGAGTTGATATATATTATTTACTAATCCTCAATATGCAACATGTTTTAATTTTTTTGTTTCTTCCTTGTCTTTGCGCTTTGCTTATAAAAATGTTGGTCCCTTAGATTTTAGTTTTGACATTATAAAAAGTATCTAGGTTTCCTTATGTGACTTGTAAAGAAATCTTTCTCTTGAAAGAGAAAAAAAAAATCTTTCTCCATTTTGTTATCGTAAACTATTTCCTTGTATTACCATTTACTAGTTTCAGCATTTTGCTTTGACATTTAAGTTTTAATCTTTCTGGAGTTGTGTGTATGCATATAGTGTGAAGTAATGATCTCATTTCATTTTGTTTCCATAGGGAAGCGAATTTTCTAGGTCACAAGGTTACACATTAGAAGCCCGAAGGCACAGCACCCTGACTTCATGGTTTTCAACATCTCAGCCTTGCGGCTGCTAACACCCCACAGCTGACAGACCAAGAGCCACAGTTATGAAACGTGCTCTCCTCTTCAACTGGCCCAGGATGACCCCTAGCTTTATTATAATACACGTGTAAGGGTGGCTTCAGCTTCCCCCCCACCACGCCCACCCTTCAGGGAAAGATGGCCTTGACAGTTCAGCAAGAACCTGGTAGAACCAAAAACTCCCCCTCCCAGGGGAGGGGGGCAACCTCATTCAGAGACCGCCCTGGCTATGACCCACTACCTATACAAAAAAAAAAAGAAAGAAAAGAGCCCCCTGACCCCGGGGCAGTGGCCACCTCTGGGCAGCCCGCTCTCTTTCACGGGAGTGCACTGTGGCTTCATGCCTGCTGTGCTCCTTCTGGCCGTGCTAATTGGAGCATGGATCCTCACGCTAACCTTTCACGGGGAATCCGAGAACCAACACCTCCGTTCACACAATGCAGACTCCCCCACTTCCTGAGGTGCCGGGGGGTTAGGACTCCAACCTATGAATTTGGAGGAGGGGACACAATTCAGCCCGTAACACCAAGTATCAAATAGCACATTCTTTCTTCAATACTTATACATTCATTTCTCTTATATCCTAAGTCCCTCTGTGTCCCAGGTACCCTTTCTGGAATACTTTCTATCACTGAATGAATACCACACTGTTTCATTATTCTAGCTTAATAAAAACCTCTTGTATCTAGAAGGGAAAGCTCTTCTAATTGTCCTTGTTCATGATGGTCTTGGACAGTTGGAGACCTGCAAACTTTCACGGAAATGTTAAGATCTGTCCCATTTCAAGAAAGAAAATGCTTTTATTGCTTTGACTGGAATTTTACTAAATTTATATTTTGTAAGAATTAGTATTTTTATTACATTGACTACTCCATCAATATATCTTTGAATTTTTCAGTTCTTTTACAAAATTTTTTAAGACTTTTATTTTTTTAACGTTTTTGGAAAGACTTTATTTATTTATTTATTTGAGAAAGAGAGAGAGAGCACAAGCAGGGGGAGGGTCAGAGGGAGAAGGAGACTCCCCCATGAGCAGGGAGCCCGGCACAGGGCTCGATCCCAGGACCCCAAGATCATGACCTGAGCAGAAAGCAGATGCTTAACCAGCTCAGCCACCCAGGTGCCCCTAAGATTTTATTTTGAAGTAATCTCTACAGCCAGCATGGGGCTCGAATTTACAACCCGGAGATCAAGAGTCCCATGCTGTACCACCTGAGCCAGCCAGGTGCCCCATGAATTTTTCAGTTTTTTAATGAACTTTAATAGCATTATTTTATTTCATAAATTCTGTTTACGTAAGGTTTTTTGTTTTTTATTTTTTCAGAAGGGGAGAGAGGGGAGGGGCAGAGGGAGAGGGAGAAAGAATTCTAAGGAGGCTCCATGCCCAGCAGAGAGCCCAACACAGGGCTTGATCTCACGACCCTCAGATCATGACCTGAGCTGAAATCAAGAGTCCAACGCTTAACCAACTGAGCCACCTAGGCGCCCCTGTGTTAGGGTCCCTGCTCAGTGGGGAACCTACTTCTCCCTCTCCCTTTGCCTCTCCTCCTAAGTGCACGCGCACGCTCTCTCAAATAAATAAATAAAATCTTTTTAAAAAATTCAACATTGTATCAGATGTATTCCTAAGAAGCTTATCATTCCTATTGATATTATGAACATGAGTATTTTCGCCAAGTGTATTTTCTTACTGGCTATTAAATGTGCTATGGACTGAATATTTGTGTCCTTCCAAAATTCTTTTGTTGAAATCCTAACCCCAGTGTGGCTATATTTGGAGATGGGCATCTAAGGAAATTAAGGTTAGATGAGGTTATTTCCATCGTATACACCTAAAATACAACAGTGGGGCAGACACAGGAAAACTGCCACAGACACTCCTGTTCAACACTGGGGACAGCAGGAGTCCCCACACAGCAGTCACTAGATCCCACTGAGTACATGTTACCAGGGCACCAGTTGGTCCTGTTCTCTTGGAGTTCTTCCTAGCTCTTGGCTGCACACTTTGGATCTCGGCTCTGCCATCTGCGTCGTCCTTCCTTATTCATAGGAAGTGACCCATGTTTGCAAGTGAGTATCCTTCTCGGCCTCCTTCCTGCCCCCGGAAAGTTGAGAGTCCAGAGATCTCTTTTTAGTTTGTATAGGGTTTGTCCTTTTCAGCCCAAGTTAATATTGCTGTTTAAAACTTTGTGGTGTGTGTATATTTATATTGTTTTTCAGTTTACAATGAGCTTTTTTGTTTCATTTTTTGCTGTGAACACTACGCTTAACCGTACCATAATTTTTTGCCCTGTATTTTTCTTTCTACTCACTTTGCAATTCCTTTTTTTTCTTTCTTCTTCTTTTTTTTAACTAAACACTCATAACACTCATGGTAATTCTTTACTTAGCATGTCTCCAACTTCAAGTGATGGAAAATATTCTTGGGAATTGAGGTTATAATGAAATTTTCTTCAAAATGACTCTCCCCCAAGGGCACTTGGGTGGCTCAGTCAGTTAAGTGTCTGCCTTCAGCTCAGGCCCTGATCTCAGGGTCCTGGGATAGAGTCCCGCCCCAGGGAGTCTGCGTCTCCCTCTCCCTCTGCCCCTCCCTCCCCACTCATGCTCTGACTCTTTCTCAAATAAATAAATAAAATCTTCAAAATGATTCTCCCCCAGATCTGCAACTGGGTTCTTAGAACTTACTAGCTGATGCCACCCCTGACTCATCTCACGGAGGTCTGTTGACTTACTTCAATTCTTTTTTCTTTTTTAAAAGATTTTGTTTATTTATTTATTCAATATTTAGAGAACATGTGAGTGGGTGGGAAGGGCAGAGGGAGAGGAGAAGGAGAATCCTCGAGCAGACTCCCCTCTGAGCCAGGAGCCAGATGCAATGCAGGGGAGGACCTGAGATCATGACCCGAGACAAAATCAAGAGTCAGGAGCTTAATTGACTGAGCCACCCCGGTGCCCTGACTACCTTCTTGTTCTTAAAGAGGGGAGCTCCCAAATTTTTCTTTTGAGAGTATTTTGGTGGAAAAGGTTTTGGTAATTATACATAGGTGTTGTTGTGGGGGGTACATGGGAAATGGAGGGAAAACTTTGTGGGCTTTTTATGTATCAATTAGGCGGAAGCCACATCCCCCCAAATCTCTCAGAGATAAGACTTGCTCTGCTGGTGCGGCGCCTGGGTGGCGCAGTCGTTAAGCGTCCGTCTTCGGCTCAGGGTGTGATCCCAGTGTTCTGGGATCGAGCCCCGCATCAGGCTCCTCCGCTGGGAACCTGCTTCTTCCTCTCCCACTCCCTCTGCCTGTGTTCCCTCTCTCCCTGGCTGTCTCTGTCTAATAAATAAATAAATAAATCTTAAAAAAAAAAAAAAAAAGACTTGCTCTGCTGGACAGGGAGCCTTCTGTGAGACCACACCCCGAAGACTCAGAAGCCCTGTTGTTGGAGAGACATGGTCCACAGGGGCAGTCCCCTGAGGTCTTTGGAAAGCACTTTTTTTGTTGTTTGAAGGGGTTCATGAGGTACCCTCTTAGATCCCTCTGAAATCTTACCTAAGGGTATTGTAGTCCCTGAAGGCATTTCTTTTTTTTTTTTTCTTTTGAAGATTTTATTTATTTACTTGAGAGAGAGAGAAGCAGACTCCCCGAAGAGCAGGGAGCCCGATGCGGAACTCGATCCCACGACCTGAGATCATGACCTGAGCCGAAGGCAGACGCTTCAGCGTCGGAGCCACCCAGGCGCCCTGAAAACTGAGAAATTTTATCTGACCTTTCATATTTAGTGGTACGTGGTTATCCTTAGTATTCTCCTATAATTTTTAAAAATCTGAATCGTCTGTGTTTATGTCCTCTTTTCACCTCACGTTAGTTACAAATACTTTCTCGTGAATGTTCATGAATCTGTCAGCCATCCTGAGAAACAGGAAATGACAAATAATTTGCAGCCTCTATTTGCTGCTCCCCCACACAAGCAGTCGGCATCCTGAATATTTTGGTTATCATTCTCTTGCTGCTTCTGTTTCATCATTTTATCACAGTGGTACATGCCTAAGTAAAACGTACTTCCATTTCACTCTCCCTGGCCTTTAACAATGATGTTCTCTATCTAGGGCTTGAAGTACAGTTTATTCAGTTGTAGTTTATGTCATAGGACATAATATTCCATCGACTCCGTATAATAGTTTATTCATTCCCCCTCCTACATCCTTATTAGATTTGTTTTAATTTAAACTTCTATTGAGATCATTGTAAATGCACCTGTCATGTAAAAAATAACAGAAAGAGATCCTTATACTTTGCCCAGTTTACCCCAATGTTAACGTCTTGCCAAACCATGGTACGTCACAGCCGGAATACTGACCTTCATAGCCCAAAATACTTCTTCAGCTTTCTCCAGTTTCACCTACACTCACGTTCGTGTATGAAGTTCTGTTCAGTTTTATCACCCGTGTAGGTTCATGGATTAACAACCACAGTCAAGATACCGAACAGTTCCCACAGCACAAGATTTGTGGTTTACATTTTGTATTTTGGTACTTTTTTTTCTTTTTTAGATTTTATTTATTTATTCGACAGAGACAGAGACAGCCAGCGAGAGAGGGAACACAAGCAGGGGGAGTGGGAGAGGGAAGCAGGCTCCCAGCAGAGGAGCCTGACGTGGGGCTCGATCCCATAACGCCGGGATCACGCCCTGAGCCGAAGGCAGACGCCCAACCGCTGCGCCACCCAGGCGCCCCTGTATTTTGGTACTTTTGAAAATGGATTCATTTTATTAAATCCCATTTTGCAAAGATTTTCTGGTATGTAGAAATAGAATTGATTTGGACATATTGACCTGACATCTGAGGACCTTGCTAAATTCATTTATTCATTTAACTATTTAGAAATGATTTGATACTGATGAAAAGTTGGGAAAAAATCATAGAATTGCAGAATTTACAGAATAGGGAAGATTCCTAAATACACTTCACCTATATTCCCCAGATGTTAACATTTTACCATGTCTGCTTTCTCTATAGAAGAACATACTTCTCAGGGCTCCAGGTGGCCCAGTCTCGGGGCGCCTGGCTCACAGACGTTTGAGTGTCTGCCTTCAGCTTGGGTCAGGATCTCAGGGTCCTGGAATCGGGTCCCACATCGGGCTCCCTGCTCAGCGGGAAGTCAGCTTCTCCCTCACACTTTTCCGCTGCGCTCTCTCTCTCTCTCAAGTAAATAAATAAAATCTTTTTTTAAAAAAAGGGGGCTGTACCTGGATGGCTCGGCCCGTTGGGCGTTTGCCTTCGGCGCAGGTCATGACCCCAGGGTTGCGGGATGGAGCCCCGCATGGGGCTGCCTGCTGAGCGGGACCCTGCTTCTGCTTCTCCTCCCACTTCTGCTCGCTCGCTATCTCTGTCATTATCTGTCTCTTGCTCTCTCAAATAAATAAATAAACAAAATCTTAAAAAAAAAAAAAGACCATACTTCTCTTGAAAGGTAGAAGCATGAGTTGCAGACGTAATTCCTCTACAGTCCTGAACGCTGCAGAGAGTCTGCAGGAAGGTCATTCCATTATCTAACCACAGGAAGTCGTCGAATTGAGGAAAAGAACCTCAATGCACTGCTATGATCAAACCCACAGAACTTATTCAAATTCCATCGATAATCCTAATAAAGTCCAAGAAACAAAACTTGGATTCAATACCCAATTTCATGTATCTTTAGTTAACCTTTAGATTAAAAAAAATTTTTCTTTTAATTTTAGGTAAACTCTACTCCACACACGGGGCTCGAGTCACGACTCCAAGTTCAAAGAGCTGCATGCTCTGACCCAGCCAGCCAGGCGCCCCTCTTTAGTTACCGTTAAACTGGACTAGTCTTTCAGTCTTTCATGACCTCAACATTTTTGAAAGTGCTGCCATTTTCATGCTGAATGACTCTCAGTCTGTTTGTTATATGTTTCCTCGTAATTTAGATTCAGTTCATGCATGTTTGGCAGGAATACTACAGAAGTGACGTGTCTTTCTCGGAGATCCGTATCAAGAATTCCATATTTATTTGTGCTGATAAAAGCAATATTAATTTTGATTGCTTATTTCAAGTGGTAAATGCCAGATTTCTCTTTTGTAATGTTATTATGTTTTCCAATTGTAATTAATAAGTATCTCGTGGGCAGATGTTTTAAGACTAAATATTCCCTCATAAAACTTTCCCCCACCTAATTTTAGCACTCATGGATGATTCTTGCCTAAGACAAATGTTACTGTGCTGGCTACCAAGTGGTGATTTTTCTAATTATGTCATTTCTTATGTATTAAGTGATATTTTACTTTAAAGAAGAGTTTTCCCTTCTCTCCTACTTGTTTATACATTTTCCGTGTTTATATCAATATGCGTCCATGGACTTCTATTCTTTTGGTTATAACATTCTATCATTATTTACTTGGATGCTCTAACTGTTCCAGATTTGGCCAGTGTTAAGCTGGTTGCAGTGTCCTTTTGACAAGACCCCATCATTAATTTTTGAGGTTTGTTCTATGACCTGGCACTTGGTCTACACGGTATCATATTCCCTGTGCCCTTGAGAGCAGTGTATGTGCTGCTGTGGTTGGGCGCAGCGCTCCCTCTGTTAGGTAAGGTTTATAGTGGTGTTCGAGCTGTCTCTTTGTTCATTGTTATGGGTTGAATTGTATTCCCGCAAAAGAGGTATGTTGGAATCCCAACCCACACACGGCAAAACGTGACCTTATTTAGAGATAGAGTCTACAGAAATAATCATGTTTTTGTTTTTTAAGATTTTATTTATTTAGGGGCGCCTGGATGGCTCAGTTGGTTAAGAGTCTGCCTTCAGCATAGGTCATAATTCCCAAATCTTGTGACCAAGCCCCACATCAGGCTCCTTGCTCAGCAGGGAGCCTGCTTCTCTCCACCCCTCCCCGCTGCTTATGGTCCCTCTCTGACAAATAAAATCTTTAAAAAGTAGTTTTTTTTTTTTTTTAAGATTTTATTATCTGACAGAGAGAGCACAAGTAGGGGGAACAGCAGGCAGGGGAGAGGGAGAAGCAGGCTTCCTGCTGAGCAGGGAGCCCAATGCAAGGCTTGATCCCAGGACCTAGACCTAGATCATGACCTGAACCAGAGCCACCCAGGTGCCCCAAGAAAAAGTAGTTCTTAGAAAAAAAGAATTGGAGAAAAACATGGTTTTTGTAATAAAGTGACAGAGAACTTGGCTAAACTGTGTTCTACTGTTTTGTAAAAATAATTTATAAATAATGAACTGAAATGTTTAGCTGAATAATTTTCTAACCAGAGTGTTGAAGACATGGCCTGACTTCTTCCTGCTAATTTGGGAGGACAAATATTAACTGAAAAATGAATTGTTAAGCATAAAGGAACTAGATTTGAAAATTTGGAAGATTCTCAGCTTATCTATATTGCAAAAAATGAGAAAGCATGCTCTGGAGAGAAGGATGGCGTGCCTTGTGAATCCCTCAGCCATCTCAGCAGAAATGCTACCAAATTGGACTGAAGGGAACAGAGATGGGTTGAAATGAAGAAAGTCATTGGCCGATAGAGCTCTCTGGAGGGGCACATGGGTCACCCTTAAAGATAAAGGAAGAGTGACCCTGAAGGCAGAGCCACCTCCTTGGTCTCAAAGGATAAAGCCACCTTTTCAATTCCAGAGGTTTGTCCACCATCCAGGGATGAGGGGCAGGGCCACCACCCCAGTGGGCTGAGAGGACAGGGCATTCGGTCAAAATCTAATGGAATTTGCCCTGTTAGGTTTTAACTTGTTTGGGACTCACAACCCTTTTCCTGATTTCTCCCTTTTAGGGTAGGATGGTCTACTTTGTGCCTGTCTGATCATTGTATCTCGGAAGCAGGTAACCTGTCTGGCATCACACATTCCCAAATGGAGAATATTGCCCCAGGAGGAAGCATACCCCATCTCACCCACATCGGATTTAGATGGTATTTGGAGATTTGGAGTTGATACTTGGGTGAATTAAGCCTTCTGGGGGTGTTGGGCTGGGGAGAATGTATTTTGCACATGAAAAGGACACGGACAGGCGGAGGGGAGCAAGAGGGCAAACTTACATGTTCAATCACGTCCGTTCAAAAAAGATGTATCGGATTCTTAGTCCTCAGTACCTCAGGATGTGAAATTAATTAGCAATAGTGTCTTTACAGAGATAATCAGGTGAAAATTAGGTAATTATGGTGAGACCTAAGCCAATGAATGGGATCCTTCTAAGAGATTTGGGCAGAGTTGGTAGCAATGGGCCCTGGGGTGCTGGCAGAACAGGCTTCCTCCTGCAAGGCATGGAGGGGAAGGGGCTTTACATCAGGACTTGGCAGGTTTTGTGGGCAACAGCATCGGCCCCACCTCTGCCATTGTAGTTAGTGCAAAGGCCACCAAACAATACACAATTAATGTCTGGCTATGTTTCAAAAACTTGATTGATGGATGCTGAGATTTGAATTTCAAATAATTTTCTCAATTGGTGAAGTAGTTTTGATCATTTTGCAACCATTTAAAAATGGAAAGCCTTCTTGGCTTCCGTCCACACAAACACAGGCAGCAAGCCATATCTGGCCTGCGAGCCGTGGCCTGCCAACATCTAAGCTGCGTATTTCTGAGCACAGAGCATCCAGCAGTTTCTCAGAAGACTGCCGCTGAGTCGCCACACTTCTGTTGTATGTCCATACATGAACTGTCAAGAGGCTACCTTTTCTAGGGACACCTGGCAGGGGGGCTCAGTCTGTGAAGCATCTGCCTTCAGCTCAGTTCATGATCCCAGGGTTCTGGGTTCAAGTCCCACATCGGGCTCCTGCTCAGTGACGAGCCTGTTTCTCCCTCTATCTTTACCCCTCCCCCTGCTCAAGCTCTCTCTTGCAAATAAATGAATCTTTAAAAAAACTATTGAAGAGACTACTTTTTCTAGACCAATACACGTTTCTATAAGGGATTAGCAAGCACGTGAAGTGGATAGTTTAATTCAGCAAAGTCACAGTTAATGCTCTTCCTCGAGATGAGCTCTCAGGGCTTCACGTCTGTCAATGTTGTGATTAGGAGCTAAGGCGACCAGAAGTAGCCATCCCAGCTCCTGTGTCAGATTTCCTCATAAATTAAAAATTCTTCTATGGCAATAGCCCTCGGTGTTCCCAGGATCTTATCATCAGGGCCACAAGACTATTGACCTGTACAGGCAGTAACACTTCACACTCTGAGCTGAAGTTTCCATCTGATTTGTGACACATACATCACTCCCCAGCAACAATTTATCGATTAAAGCCCTTCAGTAATGTGAGATGGAAATTCACTCTCAACTGTAGCGGGAAAAAAAAAAAAGTTTTTATTGAAGAGAGGCGGAAGCACACAGGCCAGAAAACCAGGTTCAAAGAGCGACAGCACCCGACTTACTCTGCGAAACCACTACAGCAGGAACAAATTGATGGTCCTCCATTCTGGGGCAAGAGTGAGTGAGTCCCACGTGTCCCTTCTGGGTCACATGAGGCTGAGTCAGAGACTCGGGCTCCAGGAACGAGGCCACCCTGACCTGGCAATGGGCGTAACGCTCCCCTGCAGCAAGTGGAACAGGTGCCCCCAGAGACAGCAGCCGGGGATGCACCAGAGAGGCACTCCCCCAAAGAAAACGAGGATGCTCTCGCCCGTCGGTGCAGAACAGACTGAACGGCTAAAACACAACCTCTCTCTGTGCTCTTCACAGCAGCCCCACGGTAACTGCCAGACCCACCTTCACCGACTAGTAAACTCATTTGGGGAACGGTATCTTCCCATTTATTAAAAGCCACATTATTTTAGTTGCTAAGAAACAAAGAGACAAAACTGATATTTATATTTAATATGGAGAATATTAGGGGATGTTACTCCACAAACTACCAAATATATGTATGACAAGTTACATTAAAAAATAAAATAACAAAATTTTTTAAAATGCTATTCAGTGTTACTCAGGAAAGTCACACTAAATATACCTTAACCTTCAGAATCCGTTCCTTGATGTTTTCCTGACCATTGCTTTATTTACATATTAAAATAAAAAACAACTTTATACTCCACCATTAAAAGTTCCACCATTTAAAACTGAGGTTTTCTTCACGCTAAAACACAGCTTCAAGTCTGGAATGTGACTCTCCACATGAACACATTTCCTGCGGGAAGTTTTAAATATGAATTCTCTGAATTTCATCTTTATCATGATGCTACCACACTTCATAGTTACTGCTCCTCATTCCTTCAGTTCTCATCGACCGAGACTCGGAGGCCTTATTTCTGAGAGCTTTTGCCCATTCATTCCAAATGCAACGGTCTGTCTACGACTTAACCGACAGGGGCGTATGTTTAGGACTTCCCGCTTCTGCATCCCATCTCCATCATCCTACCATCTACTTCATTCTAACCTCACTTGTGAGTTTTTCGATGTATTCGAAGCCCTGAGTTCCAACAGAAGGATTTCCCACATTCAGAGCATTTCCACGGCTTCTCCCCTGTGTGAACTCTCTGATGCTCACTGAGGGACGACTTCTGAGTGAAGGCCTTCCCACATTCACCACACTTAAAAGGTTTTTCTCCTGAGTGAGTTTTCTGGTGTATCTGGAGCGATGCCTTCCTGGGATAGGCTTTCTCACATTCGCTGCATTCATAGGGTTTCTCTGTCGAGTGAGTCCTCTGGTGTATGATGAGCTGGGATTTCCCACAAAAGGCTCTCTCGCAGAAACTACATTCGTAGGGTCTCTCTCCTGTGTGCGTTCTCCTGTGTATAACAAGGTAGGATTTGCTGCTGAAAGCCTTCCCACACTCACTGCACCCGTAGGGCTTCTCGCCTGCGTGTGCTCTCAGGTGCGCGGTGAGCTGTTCCTTCCTCCCGAAGGCTTTCCCACATTCGCTGCACTGATACGGATTATTTCCCGTGTGGATTCCTTGGTGAACAACAAGCTGTGTCTTCATACTGAAGGCCTTCCCACAATCGCCACACTGATAGGGTTTCTCCCCTGTGTGCATTCTGATGTGAACCAGGAGGTAGGACTTGCTCCTAAAGGCTTTCCCACATTCGCTGCATTTATGGGGTTTCACTCCTGTGTGAGTCCTCTGGTGCACAACGAAGGGGGACTTCAAACTGAAGGCTTTCCCACACTCCCCACATTCGTAAGGTTTCACGCCCGTGTGGCTTCTCTGGTGTAAAAGCAGCTGTGACTTCCAGCTGTAGGCTTTCCCACATTCACTGCAGCCATAAGGTTTCCCCCCTGTGTGAATTTCCTGATGGACAATGAGCTGTGACCTGAAGGAGAACACCTTCCCACACTCACCACAGGAGTAGGGCTTTTCTCCCGTGTGGACTCTCTGATGAGCATTAAGGTTTGACTTGGCACTGAACGCCCTTTCACATTTGGTGCATTCGTAAGGCCTCTCTCCCGTATGAATTCTGAGATGGACAATCAGCTGTGATTTACAACGAAAGGCTTTCCCACATTCATTACACACACAGTTTTTTTCTGCACTATGAGCTCTTTGATGCTTAAGAAAATAGGATTCTTCATATTTGTGGAATTTATCAGGATTTTTTCTCAGACAGCTTTTGGCTGAACCTGAGTTTTGTGTCAGACTTTTTCCATGTGTGTTGTACTTATGGATTCTTTGTCTTGAAGGAACATGGCTTCTGCTCATATGACGTCTTCCAAATTCACCACAAGCATAACTTCTCTCAACATTTTCAAACTCATCTTGATTTTTCTGGTACCATTCTTTCCAACCTTCTAGAAAAAAATAAATACATGTACATATATATACTTTTTAATCATCCATGTAGCTGAGGTGGAATGAGAGAGCTATAGAACTGCCATGTAATGGGTGTTTTTTTCTTTCTTTCCTTTTTTTTTAAAGATTTTATTTATTTATTCGACAGAGATAGAGACAGCCAGCGAGAGAGGGAACACAAGCAGGGGGAGTGGGAGAGGAAGAAGCAGGCTCCCAGCGGAGGAGCCTGATGTGGGGCTCGATCCCAGAACGCCGGGATCACGCCCTGAGCCGAAGGCAGACGCTTAACCGCTGTGCCACCCAGGCGCCCCTGGGTGTTTTTTTCTTAATAACAGGCCTCAGACACTGCTTCAGAAGAAATACTGGCCAAGCCCACATGTGCCGTGTATCTGAGCTTTGGAGCATGAGGAACTATGTCAAACCAAATTCCATTATGGAAATGGATGGCAAATTAGCAGTGATCAAAAATGGTTTTTACAACAGAAGCTCAGGGCCACATGGGAGCTCAGTGGGTTGAGCGTCCGACCCTTGGTTTCAGCTCAGGTCATGATCTCAGGGTGAGATCGAGCCCCACGGTGGGCTTGTGCTCAGCAGGGAGCCTGCTGGAGATTCTCTCCCCCCATCGCCCCCCACCCCTGCTCACACACGTTCTCTTTTTCCCTCAAAAAAAAAAAAAAAAAAAAAAAAAAAAAAGAACAAGAGAACAAGAGGCTTAAAAAGCATAGCCCGCACTGAGGAGCCAACACCACTTACGTTCCCTCTGCATGTTATTGTCATGGGACTTACTCAAAAAGTGAATGCAGAGGATACAGAGCAACCAGAGTATAACATTCCGAAGGCTACAACGAGACATAAAGTAAGACTGAGTTAGCCACAGGAAAGTTAGGAGCAGGAACATTCCAAACAGGCAGAAAAGCATATACAAAGTTCTTGAGAAGGGAACACCTGTTTGGCACAGTTAAGAAACAGAAAAAAACGGGATGCCTCATTGGCTCAGTGGGTGGAGCCTGTGACTCTTGTTGTCAGGGTCCTGAGTTTGAGCCCCACGTTGGGTGTGAAGCCTACAATAAGAAAAGAGGAGAGAAGAGGAGGGAAGGATAGGGGAGGGGACGGGAGGGAAGGGAAGAAAAGATATTTTGAAAAAAGGTCGGGACAGCTAAAACCCACTGAGTGAACAGAGTGAAGCAAGAACCAAACAGGCAGAAGTTTTCATCTTACCCAAAGGGTTTTAATTAGAGAACATCTTGATTCGTGTTGTGCTTTTCTAAAGTATTTTTAAAAAAACATTTTATTTACTTATTTGTCAGAGAGAAAGAGAGTGCAAGCGAGCACAAGCAGGGGGAGCAGCAGAAGGAAAGGGAGAAGCAGAGAAGCCTGACTCGGGACTCAATCCCAGGACCCTGGAATCATGACTTGAGCCAAAGGCAGACGCTTCACCTACTGAGCCGCCCGGGTGCACCTCGTGTTGTGCTTTTAAAAGATGTTTGGCTGTTATGTAGAAAATGAATAGGAGAAGGGCGGAGAGACAAACGAGAACGCCCTTGTAGTAGTGCGGGAAGAGCCACAGTGGTTTGGACTAAACTCTGGAGCTGAGCAAATGTGGAATGCATCTGGAGAGAATCAAGAAAATCTAGCAGAGGACTGGATGAAAGAGAAGGTGAGGAAGGGGAGGCTTTAAGTACTCCAGATTTTAGGCTTGAGAAACAGGAGGTGCTGCTCTCTGAGAGGGAAAATGTTTGGAGGAAAAATGAAGGACTTCGTGTGGATCTGACTACACTTGAAATCTCAGCTAAACACCCAAATGGAGCGGAGACAGAAAGTAGGCAAACAAATTGCAGTTCAGGGCTCAGGGAAAAGCAAGAGTCAACAACATGTAAAAGGTCTTAAACGCCACGAAGGAAGAGACCTTCCAGGGAAGGGGAGCAGATGACACGAGGCCCACAGGGCACTCGTCTGGGGCACAGCCTCGGGATGTGTCACTACAGCTGTCCTGGGGGGTCATCAGGGGTTCTCCTGCCTCCTCAGGAGCTCCTGATAAACCCTCTCTCCCCACTCATGCGGGAACAGTTTGCATTACGGTTTGTGCCTCCAAGCAGGCTACTAAACTCAAGGACAGGGGTGAAAATACCAAGACCAGCAGCCAGAAGACTTCTCAGGCTTGAATATACGTTCAGAAAACTTTTGGTTGTTGGTACTGGCTTCATAGAATTAGTCAGAAAAAAAGAAGACTGACTGGAAGCTTGTTGAGTGGTTTTTTTGTTTTGTTAAGATTTTATTTATTTGAGAGAGAGAGAGAGAGACAAAGATAGCGAGAGAGAGCATGAGTGGGCAAGCAGAGGGAGAAAGACTCTCCAATGAGCAGGCAGCCAGGTGCAGGGCTCGATCCCAGGACCCCGAGATCATGACCAGAGCTGAAGGGAGATGCTTCACTGACTGAGCCACTCAAGGCTCCCCACTTGTTAGGTTCTGAAGGAAACCTAAGCCTGGTCTGGTAACAGCCTGTGATTCTTTAGCCCCAAATACACCCAAATCTGCACCAACAGACAAGACCATTCTCCCCAAGCCTCATCTCATCTGTGGCCATGGAGGACAAAAAGAAAAGAATGGAGTGAACAGGGAAAGTATGCCAGTGCTAGGGCAAGAAGTCGTCTTTGATTTTTCTTCTCCGAGAGGAGAGTGTGTGACAGACCAGTGATGACTGCTATCCCCATCCACCCCTCTGCAAAGAAGAGCTTCCATTACAGCTTCTGGATCCTTCCCCACCACTCCCTGTGTCTAGAATAGTCCATTGATCTTTTAACCCCATGTCAGTTCAGATTGTGAGGCCACAGCCACACCTGTCTGAAGGCACCACACACATCTCAACAAATCCTGGACTCGCAACTGGCCTCGGGTCCAGGATGAGAAGACGTGCTGCCTCCCTTGGGGCAGGGGTGATCACATTCCATGTTAACATTAGCATTTTTGAAGCCGTACAGGTGGAGAGAGGGCAGGTGTAAGGCACACCCAAAGGTAGGACTCACACTGTTCACTGCACAGCCACACGAACTTCCCTCCTTCCGAGCACCAGCCCTGACTGGTGAGGACAGGGTCTATGTGGTCCCCCAGCGAGCCCTCCCTGCCCCCATATCACAGCTTACAACTGGCAAGTCAGTTGTAAGAAAACATACTGTAGGCTTCCGAGAAAGAGTCTGGGGACTGGTGAAGGGGATTTTGGGGAAAGAAACAGAACTTATCCAGTGACTCCCGCTGTGTCTGCATGTGATGCCTGGCACGAAGGAACCTCCCTGGACAAAGGAAAAGAAAAGCATAGCATCTCAGGGTGAGAAAAGGGAAGCAGATGGATCACTGACATCACCAAGCTGCTTGTTTTTTTTTGTTTTTGTTTTTTTTTTTTAGTTAGTTACCTGTGTATGTATGTATCTATCTAATCTATCATGACAGGGAGAGAGAGAATCTCAAGCAGACTTCACACTGAGCACAAGCCTGATGCAGGGCTCAATCCCAGGACCCTGAGGTCATGACCTAAGCCGAAATCAAGACTGAGCCATCCAGGCACCCCTGACATCACTAAGCTTCTGAATTAAGCCACTGTGGAGCTGCTGTCCTATGACAGACAACTGTCATTTGACACTATAAATTCCTTATTCTTTACTGCAGTTGAATCAGGGATGTCAGATACTTGTTTGTTTGCTCAGACTACTGATAGGATTCTTATGAAAACAAATCCAGCAAGAACAGCTAAGGAGAAGACTAGAATTCTCAAATATGGCTAAGAATTTGAGCTACCCGTACCTGAGAGAACACTGATCTACTGATCTAGTCTGGGTGACAACTGAGGGGACAGGAGCTACGAAGACAGAACAGAGGCAAAAATAGAAGCAGTACTAAGACTGGCAGCGGAGGTGAGCCTAGGGAGCCCAGCACATGGTACCACAAGTGCAACAGCAGCAGGAAGAAATGTGCGGAGGCCAAAGACGAAGAGTTCCTTCCCATTTCTGCTACTGAGAATGAAAAGTGAGGAAGCCCAGGGCTCTTTACAAGCATTTAACATGTGGGATGAGAGCACAGAAGAAGAGGATGAGGATATCCATGGGAAGTTACAACACGGGAGAGAGAACGCTTAAGCCCAAGAGCCTCGCAGCTGTTACAATACTGGAGAGAGAACAGCTGGATTTGGGAAACACACCCCTCCGGATGACTCCGAAGGGAAGCATAAAGAGGAGCCAGGAAATGTAAGGTGATAAAATCACTTTGTGACACAGGTGAGACTGGGCTAGGTTTCAGAATCCTTCAGGAAAGGAACAGCTATCATTTCAAAGTGAGAGAATCGGAAGCGATGTGATCTCCAAAGAAGGTGTTGTCGAGCAAAAGATGGGAAAGACTGAGGGATTCATCCGTGGAGGCGAGAGAGAAAGCCAATGTAAGGGCAGCAGAGGGCAGGAGTCACACGACGGGAGGAGACAAACTCTCTGGAGGCGGGGCGGCTGATGCAGTCCATGACCATGAGAAGGAAGGAAACTAGCCCAGAAAGCAACATCTGAGCAGAGTGCAGATAAGAAGGGCATGCCTGCCCCTCAGACCCAAGAGAGGAAAGCCCAAACGTGGGCAGAGCGATGGTCCTTTCCTTTCCCAAGGAGCTAGCTTGTGGGCTCCTCCCGAGTCGCCCCAATGGTTGAAGGGCTTCAAAGAAGAGCTTCCACACAACGCTGTCTGAGGTTCACGCCCACACCCCCATCTTCCTGGTTCCCGCTCACCCACCTGGATAGCTCTGACGGGAAACTTTGGCATTTATTATCCATGGCTCCTCTCCTTGCTCCAACTTGAAGATTAAATCAGGTTTGGTACCATGATACCCTGTTGGTGGAAAATCATAAAGGATGTGGGCCAAGCTGCTAGGGACTAAGGGATCCAGAACTACAAAATGAAACTGCTCCCTTGCACTTGGGGGAAAGACTACAATGAGGACACGAGGGCCAAACAGGGACTATGAGCCTTTGACCTCTGAAGTTCAAGCCCATAACCATGAAGTACTTTGGAGACCTCAGGGTAGAGCAGCCAAGAAAAAGGGTGGCAACTTATAATTCACAGTCTGAGATCAACAGAGAAGCTGCACTTACCCAGAGATACCAGGTGGCTATAGTTCTCCAGTATCACATCCCTGTACAGGTACTTCTGCGTTGAGTCCAGTAACTGCCACTCTTCCCAGGTGAACTCCATAGATATATCCTTGAATGACAATAAGCCCTGGAATAATATACATCCCATTCAATTGGATACCATTACATTAGGTGACGTGGAACAGAGAAATGTTCCTCCACAGACTGCCTCCTGTGCCCAGGTCAGCATTGACTTTCAGAATAAAACAAAACAAAAACCGGGGCGCCTGGGTGGCTACATCGGTGAAGCGTCTGCCTTCGGCTCAGGTCATGATCCTGGGGTCCTGGGATCGAGCCCCAAGTCGGGCTCCCTGCTCGGCGGGGAGTCTGCTTCTCCCTCTGCCTCTGCCCCTCCCCCTGCTCTTTCTCTCACTCACTTGCTCTCAAATGAATAAATAAAAAAAACTTTAAAAAAAACAAAAAAAGCTTTTGAGCTTCCATATGCCAGATACTGTTTTTGGTCCTTAAAATTTCAGGACGAACACAACTTCAGCCCTCAAGAACCTTCCAGCCTTGGGGGCGCCTGGGTGGCTCAGCTGGTTGAGCATCTGCCTTCGGCTCAAGTCGTGATCTCGGTGTCCTGGGATCAAGCCCCTTGTCGGGCTTCCTGTTTGGCGGGGAGTCTGCTTCTCCCTCTCCCTCTGCTCCTCCCCCCTGCTCCTGCTCTCTTGCTTGCACTCTCTCTCAGATAAAAAAATAAAATAAAGTAAGAAAAAGCTTTCAGGGGTGCCTGGGTGGCTCAGTCGTTGAGAGTCTGCCTTCGATCAGGGCGTGATCCCGGTGTTCTGGGATCGAGCCCCACATCGGGCTCCTCTGCTGGGAGCCTGCTTCTTCCTCTCCCACTCCCCCTGCTTGTGTCCCCTCTCTCGCTGGCTGTATCTATCTCTGTCAAATAAATAGATAAAATCTTTAACAACAACAAAAAAGCAGCAGCAGCTTTCAGTCATGCAGAGGGAAACAAGCATCTATACATGGAAACGCAACAGCTGTTGCAAGTCTTTGATAAAAAACTTATCCAGGATATATTTTGCCCAGAGGTGGAGAGAACAATTCTAAACACATGGAAGGTGTGACCCTCCGAACTGTCATCTTGATAGGTGCTCAACGCATCTTGAGTCTTAGAGTGAGAGCCTGGCACCATGAAAAAAAAAAAAAGGCCAAATAAGTAAATTCCTAGCCTTCTTTCAAGAAAATAAGGGGCCCATTACTGGTCAACCAGGGTTCACCCAGTGCTGCACAGCTGCAGATGACGGAGAGCTGCTGTGGGTGGCTGTGCAGTGGCAGTCCCTACCAGGCAGCTGTGAGGCAGCTTTGTCTGTTCAACCTGTAAGTGTGGTTCTTGACATCTCTGTGAACTACCCAGAATGCTTATAATAAGTTCCTTTCATGGGACCAAAAAAACTAGTAACAAGCTATAGGTCCTCACAGGATCATTCAACAAGCATTTCTGAGGCACCGATGATGTGCGAGGATTGTTCTAGGTGCTGGGGGTTCAGCCATGGACGCGGTCCCTGGACTTAGTGTGTTTCCATTCTTGCAGGGGGAGGTGACAGTAAACATATAACTACCCAACAAGCAGGGGGTGAGAGTGCTCTACCAAGATGAAGCAGGGTAAGGGGGTAGAGTCCAGGGAGGCAGGTGCAGGCAGATGGAGTGGTCAGGAAGCTCTCTGGAAAGGTACTTTTTGGGCCGAAACCCAAGCGATGTAAGAATGACACCAAGAGGGGCGCCTGGGTGGCACAGCGGTTAAGCGTCTGCCTTCGGCTCAGGGCGTGATCCCGGCGTTATGGGATCGAGCCCCACATCAGGCTCCTCTGCTGTGAGCCTGCTTCTTCCTCTCCCACTCCCCCTGCTTGTGTTCCCTCTCTCGCTGGCTGTCTCTATCTCTGTCAAATAAATAAATAAAATCTTTAAAAAAAAAAAAAAAAAGAATGACACCAAGATTTGTGCAGAAGAGTCTTCCAGGAGGCATGAAAACAAAGGCGCAGGCCTTCAGTGCTCACAGGGTATGAGAAGGACTTGAGATATCGTTCCAAGTGAGGAGAGGCCATCTGAAGGCCTCAAGCAAGAGTGGCATGCTCTGACGACCACCCAAGATTACTCTGACTGCTGTGGAGAAGGGAGGGTCCTGGATCTGGGGGCGATGAAGGTAGTGGGAGCACTGGAGTAATACACAGTGGCTGGATTCTGGGCATCAAGTGAAGTCAGAGCAGATGACATCCTGACGGGAGATGACCAGCACACGGAGACGGGTGCTGGGGAGGACAGCAAGGATCCTGGCCAAGTGAACTGAGGACGCTGCCCTCTGACAAGGTGAGGGTGTCTGAGAGATGAGAAATGAGGGGAACGAGGGGGTGAAGAAGTAGCTGGACAGAATTCCTTGAAGCAGGCCACTGGGGGAAAGGAGGGAGGGAAGGGAGTCCACAGTCAGGAGGACTGACCTGTGTTCAGGGATTTCAGTAAAACAGGAATCTGGTATCTGTTCCCCTCCGGGAATTTCTGAAGACAGAGGCTTTGGGAACACTCTGTAAAGGCAGCTGAGAAACGATGTTCAAGGATTCCTGGACTTGATCACCCTTGACAGACTCCTAACCCAACAGCACTGCCTGCAGGAAGGGAGTCCCAGGAGGGAAGACGCAGGGAATGTAATTCTGGGGGAATCTGCAGAGGTAAGTGAGAGAATTGCTCACAACATGCAAATACAGGGTAAGGCCCTGTCTCAGGCTCCAAGCAACCGCCTGGTGCTGGGCACCAACCATCTGACAACAGGAGCTTCTCTGGTCTAAGCACTGGTCTTCCCAACCCAGGAGGAGCCTCCACAGGAGTGGGGCAAGAAGAGGAGGTGGAATTAAGAGCATGAACTGGACTGTCCAATGCCTGAAAGTGACCAGAGAAGATGAGACTGGAACATCATGAGCACTCACTAAGCAACCCCTGGGGCCAAGGAAAGGGATGGCAGACAGGCACATCTGAGGTTGTGATGGAGAAGGATGAGGCTGTGACTTCCTGCATTCAGATCTAGCCTGGACCACCTGCCAAATCAGCGACTTCACAGCGGAGAAACCCAAGCAAGGCACACCAGTGTGACCGTGTAAAAGCTTAAGGCAGATGCCACGAGAGTGCACACAGACCAAAATGGCCGAGTATGTAAACAGGATGGAAGAAGATAGTGGGACTAAACCGTGAGGCTTATTTTAAGCTTTTTACTGTATTTTGAGCTTATTAAGAATAAAAATAAAATACAGAGAAACTATTAAAAAAAGTTTTTATTGGTCAAAAATGGTCAAGAAATGAAGGAATTAAAAATAGAAGACTACTATGACCAAGACAGAATCCATAACAGCAACATAAAGATTTTTAAATACGTGAGATTATTATACAGAGGCATCTCAATTGTATGCTGCAAAAAATCAGCTCGATGCAAAGTCACACAGCAAACCCACGGGGAGTTCGGGGAGAACGGGGTTGGGGCACAACCCCTTTGTCAGCAACACATCAAAAGAACACCAGGAACCTATCAAAAACAGTAGCAGTTTTACACATTTAATGTTTAAGAAATACATAAAATGACAATACATCACTTTACCTTGGAAAAGACCTAGTGTTTGGACGTCAGAGGTGCTGCAGCGGATCATAAAGTGGTGGAAAGAGGGCTGTGTGAAGTCAAAAGGCTCACACCGCTCCCTACAAAGCAATTGTGTTGAATTCACGTTTTTAAAGCAAACGTTGTGGCAGTAGAACTAAGTTAACCAATTTGTTCCAATAAATTTGAAAACTCAGAAGAAATAAAAATTTTTTAAGAAAGTAAAAAGAATCCAAATTGGCCCAGAAGGAAGTAAAAAAAGCAAGACTGACTAATCCATGATCACAAAACACACAGAAGTAGTAATCGAAGGTACACCCTCTGCTCCAGAGAGGCCATGCGCCCACACTACCCTTAAAAGTAAGTCTATCGACATCTCAGGATCATGTCTCACGGGATGTTGAGCCTGGAAACCACAGGATGCTGGTACAGTACATGGCACAGACGTGCACAACGCCACAGACAAAACCAGGCAAGTACAGCACAAACCACAGTCTCAACTCACTTATCATTAACTCTGATCAAAGTACCTGGACAAAAATACTAGGAAAGTACTACGAGTCCTGTACATACATACAGAGCAAACTATGACAAGGAAATTTATCCAAAAAATTAAAGGACAGTCCAGAACTAACAAAAAACCCACACGAAAAAACCCTATCAGGGAAATAAGTCACAACAGCAAATTAGCAGAGAACGGCCAACCAATCATCTTAATAGATGAAACAAAGTAATGTGGTAAAATTCAACACTTTTAAAAATCAGAGCTCTTCCCAGGTGAGTTAAATGCTGGCCATTTCCTTCACTGGGGGCATCTGTCCAGCCTGAGAACAGGCAGGGGTGCCTCTGACGCATCGGCCTTTCCCTGTGCCTTTCCCTGTGGCGCATCGGCTGAATGCTGGTGAGCACAGGAGTCGGGCTGGAATGGCAGACTGATTCTCCCACAGTCTCAAGGCACTGACGACACAAAGAACCACAGAGGGGAGCATGCAATCACCCCTCCCACACTATCACCAAGACCACGGTGCATGCACCATAACTGAAGTGGCACCTCACCCCCAAACCACTTCCATGCCTCTTTGATGACGTCACCAGCCACCTCCCTGTCTGCACAGCAGAGGAAAGGGGAAACACTCTGGTAAAAGGTAGCACTGAACTTCGGTCTCTATGGTTGTCCCTTATACCAACGTAGGTATAAAACAGAAAATTTTGACATGTGAAGAGGCAAGAACACAAGACTGATAAATCAAAGGAAAGAGCACACAACACCGACTCACAGATGATCCAGACGTTAGCAGACATTAGAAATAACCGTCACAGTATATACTATTACAAATATTAAAAAATATAGAAAAAACATATACGATAGATTAAAAGGAAACTGGAACTTTATTTTTAAAAAACCCAAGGAGACATTTAGAAATAAAGAGTGGATGTCACGTTAACTGAGCATCAGTAGAAGAGCTGAGTACAGGATGGCTCCATCCTACGGGAAAATGCTCCAAGCAAAGGTGACAACCAACCACTGGCCTCCATGCAGAACCCCTGGAACTCACACACCACAGACGGGGACACAGAGTGGTTTCAGCACTTCTGGCAAGTGTCCGGTCGTGTTCACTAGTTAAATACACACACCCCCATCACTACTAGGTATGTGCCAGGTGCTTGTCCCCTGAGAGGGATGTGTGCCACTGAGACTTTTGCGCTGGTCCCATGTGGGTGGAGCTGCTGGAATCGAAACGGGCAGAGGCCAAGGACGCTGCTCCACACCCTACAATGTCCAGGAAAGTCCTTCACAGCGAAAAGTAACTCAGCCCAAGATGTCAGTAGTGCTGAGGCTGAGAAATCCTGGTATAAGCCTAACAGAAATGAGAACCAACGTACAAAAATGTTTGTAACAGTGTTATTCAAAATAGCCAATAACTGGACGCAGCCCAAATACTGCTGATGACCACGTCGTGACAACACATGAATTCGGCAGATAAATTATGAAACAGTCACACCAATAGAGTATCCTACAACTTGGATGTTAGTCACACACTATGCTGACTGAGAGAAGCCAGATACTTTACTGCACAATTCCAATTACACTATGCTAAAAAAAGGAAAAAAGGGCAAAATTAATGGTGTTGTAACAGGAATAAAAAAAATACAAATAAAGCAGTGACAGCTGGCGGGGGGGAGGGGGGCGGCAGTGGAGATAGGGAGAACAACAGAAACTGCTAGGGTGCTGGAATTCTTGATTTTGATTTGTCTTCAGTGTATGCTGTAATTTTGTGATTTGTAAGAATATTTGGTCATTCAGATGTCCAAAACATACTTCTCATATGTATATGGTCTTCATCCTCAGCTCCTGGCTCAGAGCTCCTAAAACCCTTGGAATTTCCTCTGATAAGCGTGATCCAGGCATCTTTTGTTATGTTAATGAGGCAAGTTCTGGAAAGTCCCTAAGTAACCTACCAAAGGGCTGCTGGTTTCCAGGAGAGTGTCCCCCATCCCTGGGTAGACAGTGACAGAATGAAGCTGAATTCTCAGACACCTGCTGGTGTCCAAGAACCGCGTGATGCTGTGTGTAGGGGAACTGCACCCTCACCCCTCTCGCTGGAATTGGATTCAGGAACCTGAAAGAATATAAATATTCCACTTAAGGTTTATGCATTTTACTATAATTTAGAACTCAATTAAATTTTTAACAAGGCAAAAGCAGCCACAAGTGGATATACATGTATAAAAACATCGCAGATACAACTACAAATATATTTTCTGCATGCGGGAAAAAAGAGAAATAATGTTATACAGAGTGAAACCCATTTATGTAATAACCCAGACAAGTAAACCAAACATTTTAAGGATATAAACGGCTGTAGACAAACGTATGTAGAAAGATCTAGAAGAATATACACCAAATTGATCACCTCTGAGGAGAGAAAAGGGATTAGGACAGGAGAGTAATTGTAAAACTGAACTGTGTTCTAAGAGAATGTTGAAAAGTACAAAACACATCACCAAAAATGAGCAAGATAGAATACCCATACATGTGCAGAGTTGTTCACGGTTTCAAAGTCTGTCACAGTGACAAGCTCAACAACCTAAATTTCCACCAATAAGAGACTAGGTAAGTAAGAACACGGTACATTCATCCTATAGAGACGCTTTTCAAACTGCAGGATAATTATGCACGGTATGATGCAACTCATATAAAAGCAAACCTTTTCAAATGTTGAATTAAGCACATCTAAAATTCCACCCCATCACCTATAAAATTCATAAGTAATTTTAATCAGCTATTTAAAGAAGTTTAAATATATTTGTGTCTCAAAAGAATACAAAAGCGGAGAGGCCTGAGAACAGGAAGTACGAAGCCCTAGTGGTTACCAGCTGTGGGTACGAGGAGGTGAGTCCACAGACTTAAATCCCCATCAGTAGAGAAACAGCTCAATAAAATGTGGCCCATATGCACTGCAGGATAATAAAATGGAGCTATTATAAAAGGAAACGCCATCTACACGTACTGCCCAGAATTCTAAAATAAATGTAAAGGAAATGGCAAACTGCACAATTTATAGAAGAGAAGAAAACATAAAACCTTGTTTCCTGTAGAAAGGGTCTGGGTGGAAACCCCCCAAGCTAATGACTACCTCTTTTTTAAACGTTTGGGATTTTTTACTTTAAGTAGGCTCCACGCCAACGTGGGGCCTGACTCCTGACCCGAGATAGGCGCCTGCTACTGACTACCTGTTGACATTAGAGGAAGGAAATGCTGACCAAAGGGCTTTGGCTGTGTTACTTACAATCCCATTTTCTAAAAGGATGCAATTAAAATTTGTTTTATATTAAAGAGGAAAAGCAATAAAGCCATTTCCATACTAAAATGCAAAACAGACACCAGTGTACATGATCATATACTTAAAACGTATATGAGAGAAAAACAATGGGAAGGGTACATAACAAACTGGATGACAGTCTTTCCTGGGGAGCAGAACGGGGGGGGTGAAGCACTCTTTTACGCTGGAATATTTGTGTCAATAAAAATAAGAGGTAAAGGAAAGAAAGGAGGAGAAAGAGGTGAAGGAAAAGGAGGGAGGGAGGGAGGGCAGGCTGCGGAGAAAAGACGAGATGTGTAGGCAAGAGCTGGCCTACAGAGGTAAAGTGATGTGGGCTAGAACAATAAAGAGGAAGGGAGGAAAATTAGAGTGTGTATAGAGCGAATATGGCAAAATGTTGACAATTCTGGGTGAAGGGTTTTTTATACAACACTGTACAGGAGTTTTTTATACTATTCTTGTGATTTCTCTAGAGTTTCAAAATTCTTTCAAAATTAAATAAAATTAAAAACTCCTAGGGCTTTCCAGCATGACCCTCCCCTTCACTTAAAGGGCCCTACCAATCTGGTCCTGGCTGACATGCCCATCCCTCTCCACTCCAGCTACAGGCTTTCTTTCCACTAGAAGCAGCTGCCGCTTGCTTGGAATACAACCCTAGAAATAAAAGTCTGGAATGCTTCCTCCCCCACTACCCCCACCATCCCATGACCATCAAGTTGTCACTCAGATGCTATGTAAATGTTGTCTCAAGAAGGGGTGTCAATCTAAAGTAGCCACTCAGATGCTCCCTTTCATGTGCATAACACTCTCATCTTTTTTTGTCTGTTTATGATGCCCCTCTGTATGTTCAACCATCTCCTATACACTGCACGGGGTCATGGACCCTGTCAATCTTGTTCATCCCAACATGCCCTAGAAAAATTACCTGGTGTAATAATCAATAACATTTGTTAAATTAAGATGTGCACTCAAAGACAAGGAAATAGTGCTCACATTAAAATGTAAGAGGCATGGGGCACCTGGGTGGCTCAGTCAGTTAAGCATCCGTCTTCGGCTCAGGTCACAATCCCAGGGTCCTGGGATCGAGTCGCGTATTGGACTCCCTCCTCAGTGAGGCGCCTGCTTCTAACTCTCCCTGCCTGCTGCTCACCCTGCTTGCTCTCTATCAAATAAAATCTTAAAAAAAAAAAAAAAAAAAGTAAGAGGCATTAAGAGCACAAACTCTGAAGATAACTGCCTTGTTTGAATCCTAGCTCTGCAATGCTGGTTTTCTAAGATCCCTTACTAGTTTGGGACCATGGACAGGCTTCCCAGCTTCCTCACCTGTAAAGTGGGGACATACCTGCCTCATTGGGTCATGAGACTTTAACAACTTCATACACACGGAGTACCTAGCTAAGAATGGTACCGACTAATACTATTCGATAGTTTTAAAGTCTTCATTTAGTCTTCTTTGTTTACTTACTTATTCTTCATAAGGTACGATTTTGTTTGCTTACTTTATCTTTCTTTTTTGCTATTGTAAATACAATGTTTTCTCTCACTGTATTTTCCATATGGTTTTGTTTAAGCATAAAAATATCCTGGGGCACCTGGCCAGCTGAGTTGGCCACTCTTGATCTCAGGGTTCTAAGTTCGAGCCCCACATTGGGTGTAGAGATTACTTAAAAGAATTAAATAATAAAAAGATCCTTAATTTTAAAGTTAATTGTACAACTCATGCCACTCAGTGAACTGCCTTATTCCTGGCACCCACACTCTTCTTGTCACACTTGAAGCGTCACACCACCTAAAAAGGGTCCCTACCGTCACTAATCATCTCTTTACATTCCACTGTCCACAACCTTATGCAATCCAGTCTGCAACACCACCATTACCTCTCAGGAAGTGACCATTACAACATTCTCTCCAGTACAGAAAAATTGCTTAAGACTTATAAACAGGCAGGGCACCAGGGTGGCTCAGTCGGTTAAGTGTCTGCCTTGGGCTCCGGTCATGATCTCAGAGTCCTGGGATCAAGCCCGGACTGGGGCTCCCTGCTCAGCCAGGAGTCTACTACTCCCTCTTCCTCTCCCTCTGAGCCTGCTAGTGCGCGTGTGCTCGCTCGCTCTCTCTCTCAAGTAAATAAAACCTTAAAAAAAAAGACGATTTATAAATAACCAAGTCCGAGAGATACTGTTTGTCTCATGAAATACTTCTCTGGGGTATTTCATATCACGGCCTTCAGGAAGTTCTTTTCTTAAATTTGCAGGGAAACAGCCACTCTCCAAACTTACACCTCTCTTGCACCCCAAGCCTTGTGCACCGCTGTCCTTCCTTGTCTTTGCTACAAATCCTCCACTTTTCAGGGCTCTACTCCATCACACCCTGAGCTTCCACCAGCATAGGGACCTTTAATCTGGGTATTTCCAGTTGAGAACTCCCACTTGAGCTGCAGACTCAACTGCAGGCACCACACAGTCAACACCTACAGAGCGACACTCTTTTCCTGGATGCCTCTTCTAACAGTGCTCCCGAGCATCAGCACCCTGCGCAAGAAGACAGGAGCCCAGCAATCACTCGCTGACATCAACCGCTCGCACAGTCCCGCGGGTCCACCGGCCCTCCCCTGCTCCAAAACTGCTCCTTCCTGCTTCCTTGACAAGGACCCTCGTACCCTCAGAGTTCAGGGTCCGCAGCTGGCAATAAAGTGTAACTTCCGAAGGAGAGGGCACTGGACACAAAATGCCAGAAAACAAGGAACGTTTCTGGAGATCAGAGACAGCGGGAGAAAGCAGGGGGAGGGAACACACGAGTTCGGGCCCTGGGTGTGACGGTAAAAAGATGAATGTATCCGTCCTCAGTGCCCAGTCAGCTTTTAAAACGAGAGTCCCTACTTACCCAACACGAAGCTGTCCGGAACCTGCCGGCCATCCCGCGCTGTTTCGTGCAGGCTGCGGAGCAGAGAACCGAACCGTGAGGGTCTCCCTGCTGGCCTCATCCGCGCCCACCCACGGGGGACCTCCCGCCCCACAGAGGGTGGATCTGGGGCTGAGTCCCTCACAGGGACACGGCCTCCGGGCCTGGGCACAAGCAGTCGGAGCCATGAGTTTGCACCGTGACGCGGCTCTGACACGGGAGACCCCGAGTCCAGGCTGGCTCCGACCACGCCCCAGACCTACCGAGGGGGCTCAGCCGGCCAAGCTGCTGGTCTGCACAGGACGCTCAGGCCGGGGGCTAAACGTGTGTCTCCGCCGGGTCCGGAGCCACGGAAACTCAGAACTCCCCGGACCCGCTCCGGTCCACAAACGCCGAGGCGGAAACAGCCCTGGAGGCGCGTACCCCACTACAGCCGCGGGAGCGGCGCAACGGAAGCACGTCATGCGCCGATGCACCGGACGGGACGGCGCCGGAAGAAAACTACATCTCCCAGAATCCTCCGCGGAGGGTCCCTGCTTACTGGCCGGGCTTCTAGCAGGCTGCGGATCTGCCGAGAAGGGCGGAGCCTCACGGGACCCGCCGCAGGCGGCCCCTGGTCCCCTCTCTCCGGCCCCCGGCCGCGCTCCAGCCTCAGTGCGGTGGCCAACATGCTGAGGCCTGAGGTCAAACAAGGCAGGGTCCCGATCCACAGGCATAGAAGAGAAGGGCACTTTGTAAGGTCGCAAGCTGCAGGTCACAGGGTCACACAACAGTCTTGATTAGCAGCGCGCAAACCAACAGCGCACTGCGTACAGGAGAAACTGCGGTGGACGGAAGAAGCAGGTCATGAGCAAACTGCCGGTCCAAAATAGATGGAACAATTCTCTCATTACAATGCAATAAAACTATAGCATAATTTTAAAAGACTTTTCTGCCTAAAATTTTTTTTTTAAAAAAGCTTTCTATTCAACGAATGTTTTAAGGAAATAGGGAGATAAAGACCAAAGTGTAGACAACACTATAAGCATTTATGGGAGAAACAAAGCAGCGACAGCAGAAAATCTCACAATCTTGAGTAATTACAACAACAAAAAAAAACACAAAAGGGAGCAAATTAAAGTCTCAAAAACCTAGTGGAAAACCAACAAAGTAAGCCAAAAGAAAGTAAATGGTATATTAAAGATAAAAGGAAACAACTAGACAAAATCAGCCAGAACTGAAGAGACACAAAATAATTGACACCTAGAGAACACTGTAAAAGAGAAAACCACAGGCCCCAAATGGGGGCACTTAGGTGAAGGCCCCGAGTCTGTAAACCCAGACGTAATACCTAACCTAACATTAGCCGTCTCAACTTCCCAAAAATGTAGTCTTAATGGGTCAGCACCAATAAGGTCATCTGTCACAGGACCCTTTTAATCCCCCAAAGGAAGAGGGGGTAATCTACCTACTAAAATGCCTTTGTCCCCAGATGAGGGTGACCTCACCTAAAATAATTCTTCTTTCTATTTATAACTTCTTTGTCCTGCTTTTTAAAACTTTTCCTTTTCTGTAGCCCTTTGGATCTCTTCTCTACCTGCTAGATGGGACGCTGCCAGATTCATGAATTGAATAATAAAGTCAATTAGGCCTTTAAAATGTACTTGGCTTAATTTTTATTTAACAATACTATCTAAAGACTGTTAAGTATGCATAATTTTTATGTGCACATGGCACATTCTCCAGGATAGGTCCTATGTTGGACCACAAAATTAGTCCCAGTAGATTTACAAGGACTGAAATCATACAAAGTATGTTTTCTGACAACAGTGGAATTAAATTAGAAAAAAAAGGAAAGAAATCAACCCCAGGAAAAATGCGGGAAGTCCCCAGATTAAGTTAGGTAACCCCTAACTCAAAAAAATCACAAAGAAAATTAGAAAATACTTTGAATTAAAATGAAAATGCAACATATCAAAAGAAGTCTAGATAGAAATACAAATCCTGAGCTCTTTTCTTTATTCCACTTACCTCTAACTTAATCTTCCCTTTCTAGCTGAAGCCAGAGCTACTCAGTTATAGTCTCATATAACTCCCAAGCAGATATTTTTAGCAAATTGCAAAAATATATTCTATGTCTACTACTCGGATTGAACCAACTTTCTTAGACGATCCTCCCATCCGGATTGCCATCTTATGTCATTTAAATAAATGTAAATGCATCGTCCCTAATCCTATAGTCTTCCCAGACCTTTCCATGTTAGGGACTTTAGTCTCTTGCTAACCCAAGTCTCCTTATTCATAATTATGAATGAATGTATTATGGTGAAAAGCTTCTACTGGCCTAAAATGATGCAGAACTATTTTTAAGGAGGAGGGAAGAACTATTTTAGGGTCTAGGGTTGGAACTGGGCATAAAAGAATGGAAGGACAGCCTGGAAAAGTCCATGAGAGAAATAGACACCTATAAGAATGACTGATGACAGGATACAGACAAGTGGAGACCAGTGAGGACATTTCTGTATGTAAGATATGATAGAACTCAACACAAAGATAACATTCTGAAGGGCACCTGGCAGCCTCAGTTGGTAGAGCATTCGACCCTTGATCCTGGGGTCATGAGTTTGAGCTGGGTATAGGGTTTACTTAAAAAAAAAAAAAAAAGATAATATTCTGTTCATAGAAGATTTGGGATAGTTTTGGGAGATCCACGTGCATTAAAGAAAGTAGAGTTGCAACAATTGATAAATACATACATGATTGTCTTTTTGTTTCTTGTTTTCAATGCTCTAGGTTAAGGGTTTTTTTTTTCAGTATTGGCATGGGAATTGATGCTGGAAACACCATATGTAATTAATTCATTAAGTTTGTATTAAAACTCTCAAATGCAGATGCCAGAAATATTGCTCAAAGTCGCTTAAACTAACAGAGGAAATGCATTTTGTAACAGAGGTCAAGCTTCAGGAATGGCTGGATCCAGGGCTTCAATCACCTACAGACTACTGTCTTCCTTTCTCTATTCTTCCAGTGGGCCTCATTTTCACTCATTTTCCTCATGAAGTAGCAGAGGAAAATACGCAGACTTTCGTAATGGTTCTGGCAAATATGTAGGGATTGACTCTCATAAGGTCAGACGCCCATCCCTGAACAGAGTCACAATGACTGATTGTCCAGGCCTTGGTCCACTGTATAAAAGCAACAGTTCATTGTCCTAAGCTTCACTGAAACCACACAGACTAAACACAGAAGGGTTGTTTCCTTAAAAAATAGAGATAAATTATCAAGAGAAAGGGAATGGATTTAGAGAAGGCAAAAATAAAATTTTTCAGGTGTAGTTCTAGAATTACTGACTCCCCTGACAATGGATTAATCCTGTTAATTGGGAAAGTCACAACATGAGGAAGCACTGTAACATTTCAATGCTCAGGTGATGTTCCAAGTCTCCAAAATTAATTTTTGTCTATTCTAATGAATTTTGATCTCATATTTATGAACTGTGGTATGATTTGTAATTTGAACCATGTAAATTATCCCTATGGCCTTTATGCCATATATTACTCTTCGTTTCCTGTTTGTCCTTTTTTTTTTTTCTACTTAAAAGTGTTCGTATTTATTTTTGTTCCCATGTTTGGAAACAGGCTGTCATTAGATATTAGATTGGTTGGTTAATTTATATGGAATATGCCTAGAAAAATTATCTTTTCATTTTTGGAATTGTATTTTTCATGATAGTTTCTTTTCTGTCTTAACTTCCCTGATCTTCCTTCCTATTTCTGTGTTCTTATAGAATATCTACTATTTAAGCCTAGGACTTTAATAGTAAGGTACATAACAAAGGAGGAGACAAATCTATTTTTCTAGCAGATTTATAAGGTAGCTAGAACAATAAGTATACACATGCAGTAGGTTGAGTTTTGCAGGAAACAGACTTTATAAGCAGCTGCTGGATTAGGGCCTGCTCTCAGGATTGACCACTGTGAGGGAATGAGACAAGCAGGACTGGACAGAAGAAAAAGTTGAACAGTGATGCTTTTATAACAGAGGCCTCAGCTTGGCTGTTCAGGGATGAACAAAACTGAGGTAAAAGATGGGGACTTTGTATCCTTATATTGACCAGTTTTAGGGTATGCGCTGAATCCAAGGAGGCTAATTTTGGGTGAGGCAGCTCCCTTCAGCTGAGGGCAATTTCTTGAGAGGGACTCATTTATGGCCTCTTAAAAGCACCAACGGGCATCGGGAGAGACAAGTGCCTCCGTCATGAAGGAGACGGTATGCCACAACAACCACTACAACACCAAAGGCAGAAAAACCATCTAGATGAGACTGCTGAAAAGGTTTAAAGATTTTGCAGAAAAATCAGCATATTGTTATAAAGCCAGATTTTAAGCAGAACTAGGCAAAACCATTGTAAGACATACCCTGGGTGGTTGAGTTGGTTGGGTATCTGCCTTCAGCTCAGGTCATGATCCCGGAGTCCCGAGGTTGAGTCCGCATGGGGCTCCTTGCTCAGCGGGGAGCCTGCCTCTCCCTCTGCTCTTCACCCCACTTCTGCTCTCTTTCAAATAAATAAATAAATAAAATCTTAAAAAACAAAACAAAACAACAGACATACCCTGGGTAGCATCACTGCCTATAATTAATATATACCAATTGTATATACAATGTGTTGAAAAGTAGTATTTATACCAGTAATGATTTCCAGAGTTCAACTAGGTACATAGAGTTAGAGTGACCTAAATCTTTTTTTTTTTTTAAAGATTTTATTTATTTATTCAACAGAGATAGAGACAGCCAGCGAGAGAAGGAACACAAGCAGGGGGAGTGGGAGAGGAAGAAGCAGGCTCATAGCAGAGGAGCCTGATGTGGGGCTCGATCCCATAACGCCGGGATTGCGCCCTGAGCCANATCGCGCCCTGAGCCGAAGGCAGACGCTTAACCGCTGTGCCACCCAGGCGCCCCAACCTAAATCTTTTTTTTAGCTAGAAAAAATTTCTCTTTATATTTCATTCTGAAAAGTTGAGCTTGAAATTTCACATAGACTATATAAATAGTCCTGTGTTGTATTTCTCTTTTACAAGTCACAACTTAGACCATTTAGGTTTGAATTTTTGACCTACAATTAAATAGCTTTGTGGCACTGGTTTAAATAAAAGTACTCATTAAATGTTATCTATTATTACATTTGTTGTTATTCTTGTCATTATGAAGTATGTATGGTTGCAGGGAAGCCCCTGGAGGTTTTGGGTTAGCAGCATTGATATAAATCAATATTTAAAAAGGATAAATGTTGGGGTGCCTGGGTGGCTCAGTCGGTTAAGCAGATGACTCTTGGTTTCGGCTTGGGTCGTGATCTCAGAGCCCTGCATCAGGCTCCATGCTCAGCAGGGATTCTGCTTGAGCCTCTCTCTCCCTCTCCCTCTGCCCCTCCCCACCGTGCTCTCTCTCTCTCTCTCTC
>NC_048229.1:215503-264575 GCF_002007445.2 Ailuropoda melanoleuca
GGGATTCTGCTTGAGCCTCTCTCTCCCTCTCCCTCTGCCCCTCCCCACCGTGCTCTCTCTCTCTCTCTCTCAAAAGTAAATAAATTAATTAATTAAAATCTTTTAAAAAGGTACGTGTTAAGACAGATACAGAGTGTTTTGGAGGATGCAAGGACTACAGACTCGTGGTAGAGAGCTCACCACTTCTTACATGATTCCAGATATACAGTGAAGGCTATGATTCCAAACTGCCTTCTCCAATTCCTTGACTTCAGTGTTTTCCTATATTATTGCTCTCTCTCTCTCTCTCTCAAAAGTAAATAAATTAATTAATTAAAATCTTTTAAAAAGGTACGTGTTAAGACAGATACAGAGTGTTTTGGAGGATGCAAGGACTACAGACTCGTGGTAGAGAGCTCACCACTTCTTACATGATTCCAGATATACAGTGAAGGCTATGATTCCAAACTGCCTTCTCCAATTCCTTGACTTCACAGTGTTTTCCTACATTATTTCCCTTTATCTCATCCAGTAGTTTTCAAAGTTTAAGGTTCAGTGATATCACTTAACCAGGTTTTAAGACGTGTGTTCTTTATCAGAGGATGAGACTTAGACATTTGTATTTTTAATAAATCTGCTAGGTAAACATGATGCTTGCCAAAGTGTGAGAATCACTGATTTACCCCTTTCTCTAATATCCTTTCTCACTTTCCTAGACAAAAATCTTCTAATTTTCAGTGTTATTGTCCAATTTTTAGATTACAAATCCATAATTGAGATCTGTCTGTGCCAGTCACATCTCAGTGACATCACTGAAAGTTTAATGATCATACTTTTAGTATAGAACTTTCCTTCCTTCCAGGAGTGTCTGGGTGGTGCAGTCGGTCGAGCGTCCAACTCTTGGTTTCAGCTCAGGTCGTGATCTCAGGGTTGTGGGATCGAGCCCCACAGTGGGCTCCATGCTGAGTTAGGAATCAGTTTGGGATCCCCTCTCCCTCTGCAGCTTCACCCTGTGCTCTCTTGCTTGCTCTAAAAATAAATAAATCTAAAAAAAGAAAGAAAGAAAGAAATTTCCTTTCATCCAAAGTTGTAAATCAAAGTAGTTTTTTGTTCTTTCATGTTTCACACTTGGAGTCTAGAATATTTATGAAGATTACTCATCCCAACACAAAATAATGGAACAACTTTTAAGCCATGAGCTTGTGTTCCTGTTTCAGAGAGAATTAGGAATGTAAAAGCTGTATACAGAGCAGAAGGAAAATCAGAAGACATTTTTGCACCAAGCAAAAAAATGCCTTCTCCTGGCCAATACAAACAACTTAGTCTTTATCTGAGAATTCTTACTTGAGAGAAAGCTTACGAACATTTTAAATCTGGAAAGAAGAAAAAAAACAAACTTTAGTGATTTCTAACCCAACATCAGAAAATTCAAGCTGGAATCAAACTCTATGAAGATAATTCCTGCATGTACAGAACAGACACTACTCAACATGAGATAACTCATGACGTAGAAAACCTCTCTAAATGCAGTGAATACTGACAGGCCTTTACTTGTCATTCACCTCTTCCTGAATGCCAGGATATTTATGCTAAATATAAAGCTTCTAACTATATGTAATGTGGGAAGATTTTTAGTTATTGCTCAAGCCATATCAAAAATCAGAGAATTCATACTGAAGACTATATGAACCTAATGAGTGTAATAAAGTCTTTGGATACCATTAAGACTTCATTACACATTAGAGACTTCTAGGCCAAGATCCAATTTTACCCAAAACAAACCAAGAGAACACGTCCCATCCCCATTGTGAAGTCTGAAGAACTAGACATGGGGGTATTAACTAAACTGCCTACTTAAATGAGAAGGGCACTTGTGAGGACCACTCAATTCTACACCTGAAACTGATGTTACGCTGTATGTAAACTAACTGGAATATGAATAAAAAATTGAAAAAAAACAAATTACCTACTTAAAAAAAAAAAACACCTTGTCTTTTAAAAAGCACTTTTTGTTTGATCCAATTCATGTAGGAAATCCAATTCATTTAGGAAATCAAGAAATTAGTACCAAAGTAAGTTGGGTGGAAAGTGACTACAAACTTAACTGTCAGTTTTATTTTATTTTTTTAAAGATTTTATTTATTGGGGCGCCTGGGTGGCACAGCGGTTAAGCGTCTGCCTTCGGCTCAGGGCGTGATCCCGGCATTATGGGATCGAGCCCCACATCAGGCTCCTCTGCTATGAGCCTGCTTCTTCCTCTCCTACTCCCCCTGCTTGTGTTCCCTCTCTCGCTGGCTGTCTCTATCTCTGTCAAATAAATAAATAAAATCTTAAAAAAAAAAAGATTTTATTTATTTATTTGAGAGAGAGTGAGAAAGAGCATGAGAGTGGAATGAGGGGGCAGGAGAAGCGGACTCCCCGCTGAGCGGGAAGCCCCACGTGGGGTTCTATCTGGGGACCCTGGGATCATGACCTGAGCCGAAGACAGATGCTTAACCAACTGAGCCACGCAGGCGCCCGAAACTATCAGTTTTAGTCGAATCATTAGCCCATTGTGACTAGGTGTGGACTCGTCCCAAAGACTGAGCCACAAAGAATAACATCAAGGATAAGGAGTTACCCTGTAACTAGTGTCTCTAAGCATCTAAACTGTCACTGAGGAGGGGACGAAGTAAACAGCAAGCCCGAGGAGCTGCTGCGGAGCTGCTCTTGTCCCGTCGGTCTTGGGAAGAAGCCGGCCACTTGGCGCAGCTCTGTGCTCCTGAACGTCTCCTAAGCGTCTTCAGGGAGGCCTCCAGCTAGCGCAGTTTTCCAGTTATTCAATAATGACGCCTTGAGACCAAGACCAACAACTTTAAGATTTAATGTTGTGTGTCGATAACAACAGCATTCATGGGAAGCTAAAACACAGGAAATGTCCGTGACATACATGACAAGTAGAGTCGTAAGTAAAACCGTAACTACCTTGAATGGAAGCCTACATGGCACGTCCGTTGTAGTGATTTCCCCACGAGTGGTGGTTCCTCCCCATTTTGGGATAAAAATTTCTAGTAAGGGGGCGCCTGGGTGGCACAGCGGTTGGGAATCTGCCTTCGGCTCAGGGTGTGATCCCGGCGTTATGGGATCGAGCCCCACATCGGGCTCCTCCACTATGAGCCTGCTTCTTCCTCTCCCACTCCCCCTGCTTATGTTCTCTCTCTCGCTGGCTGTTTCTGTCTCTGTTGAATAAATAAATAAAATCTTATAAAAAAATTTCTAGTAAGATTTTGTATTTTATTTTTTAAAACTGGCTCATCAAGTTATTTTTTTGCTATTTTAATCCCTTAACTTCTGCTTTTATGGTCATTAATTTCCTACTCTTTCCGTAATTACACTTTCTTTCTCCCTAAATTCCTCATTTCGTTTATTTTCGTTCCTTTCGTCAGTGCTGTTGGTTGGGTGTACCAAAACTTACCTATATCATTTGTAAATGAATTTGATCTAGCATGAAAAATGGAAAGGATACAGAAGTCTCCTCCCAGCGACACATCTACGTTCACTCACACATCTTTGGCAGCGAAGACTCCGTCGCCCGTCCCGAAGCAGGAACCCCAGGCAGCGCCGAGATGCTTTCAGCCGGAAACCGCGGATCTGCCATTCGAAGAGGCGCGCCGCAGAGCCCCCTGGGAGATGTCCGGGGCGAGCGGCACTCTGGGAAATGTATTTCCGCGCGCGGTCTTCCGCGGTAGGCCGCGTGAGTCCCGGCGCCGCGGGCCGGAGCGGGAGGGTGTGTGTGGCGGGGGGCGGGGCGGCGAGGCTGCTGCGCTGGGGCTGCCTCGGTGTCCGTGCGGGCCCCGCGGTGACCCCGGCGCACGCGCGAACTGGCTCCGGAGCCGGGTGCGACGAGGAAGCGGGGTGGGGGGAGGGGACGGCCCCGCGGCGCAGGCGCCGGTTCCCGGCCGGCCGGGGCGGGGCTTGGGGTTGAGGGTTAGGCCTAGACTGGAGGGCTTGGCCGGGATGGGGGTGCGGGAGCCCCGGGAGGCCGCCCTCCGGAGTGTGGGGGAGGGTGAGTGTGCCGTCGGGGGTGCAGCTTGGGGTGGCTTTGTGGGAGGAACAGGGACTCTGGTGACCGGTGATTGACGTGCCTTTGAGTTGGCAAGTGGTAAGGCCTTTGTGGGGGAGTCTGTTCGGGGTTGGGGGGGCGTTCGAGGGCTCCGGACTGGTGGACCGAGGATTTCATTGACTGGAAGGACTGTCGGTTCGTGACAGTGTTGGAGTTCACCTGAGCCCTGGGCTCGCGGGCGGCAGGAAGGTTGAGAAATGTCTCCCCCCTCGTGTGTTCCCGGGAAGAGCCCCCTTCAGAGAACCCCCTCGCCTGGATGACCCCGTAACACGTGCCCCCTTGTTGGCCTGTGACAAGGCCAGATACCAGTCCTCCCGATCTCATGCTGTGGCTCATCGGCGGCTGGCTGGACTGTCGTTCCCGCCGATCAATCAGGACAAAACGCGTGGGTTTGACAAGGGCCCTGGAGGGGCGGTGAAGGGTGGCCTGTTGAGGGTGTGAATAAGCAGACAGTGGGGGTGGGAATTGGACGTACCAGCCTGTCGGTGTTCGTGCAGAGCCCTTTCGGGTGATGGTTAGGAGGGTGTAGGGGTGTCAGTGGTGGGTGAGCATGGGGTAGATTAGAAAACGAGGTATCACGGAAGTGAATGGTTAGGGCCCCTGTTATGATTACAGATTGGGCATCCCTTGAGTGTGGTGATGGGGGCTAGCAAGCCTGAAGGGGCACTTTTAGGGTCAGTGGATGGGTAACTGTAGGAAGGAGTTGGGATTCTGTGGGGGTTCTTTGGGACTCCGAGATTAGGATTTCACTGACTCCACTTCTAGTCAACGAATAGAATAGACTCTGTCAAGATTATTGGGTGGGAGTGTGGGGGATCCAGTCATGGGTTTCATGGCGTCAGTGTTGAGAAGCCTGTGGGAGTCAGTGATGAGGGGCTGACCATGGCTGGTGCTTGGGGCTGAGTGAGGAAGAGCCTGGAATGATCAGGAATCGAGGTCCTGTGGATATCTGATGGGGCGGGGCTGTGGAAAGACTTTGGATTTCATTGATGGATGCACTTCTGTGTCACTTGGGGGTTGATGATAGGGGCTTTGCTGGAGGAGTCACTGGGGATGTGTATGTGTAACTGAAGGTTCTGGAGGGACAGCCTGTAAAGTCAGCAGTCAGGGTCCTGGTGGGATGAGGGGCAAGTGGGGGGAGGATAGTGGGGTTGTGGCGCTCGGTGGCTGTGTGGTCTGGAGACTTGTGAGGGCTCTGTTGTGGTCAGTGAATGAGGGGCTGGAGAATTCTTGGGTGGTCAGTGTGGGTAAGTGGGAGTCTCTGAGTGCTGAAGTTCCGTCCATGGGCTGGGATGGCAGGGGGCTTCAGTCATTCGGCGGTGGGGGGGGGGGCTTGTGTGTGATTGAGGCCATCTTTGGTGATAGGACCTGTGTGAGTTGTGTTTGTGGGTCTGGGTGGGTCCCAATGACTGTTGGTCACGCACTGGCTCAGGCAAAACTCTTACATAGTGACTTCTGTTGAATGACATATTCTTTTTTGCTCTTTGGTTCTTCTCACCCAGCACATCATGTTGTTGGTTTGTGATGGCTCCTTTTACTGGAACATTTCCTTGTTTAAAAGTTCTCAGTGACCCCGTTGGCCAAGGTCCTCCCCCTTGCTGGCTCAGTCCCGGCGCCCTCCTCCATCCTTGAAGCACCTTCAGCTCTGTCTAGCTCCAGCCCTCTGAGCGCAGTGCTCCGTGGTGGGCGTGGTCTTCCCACGGCCTTCTGCTTCCTGCTCGCTGTCTGCAGCAGGTGTGGGCTTTGCTGTTGAGCCACCTAGGGTTCCCGAGCATGTGGTGTTGAGGGCAGCCTTGTCTCATCTGTTTCCAGCCCTCGGCTCAACTTGGGGTGGGTTGTAAGTGCCTCGAGGGGGTGGTGTTCTGGCCCTGCTCTTGTTAGCTGCCCTGGGGCAGAACCTGGCAGTTGGCTAACATCCAGGCATAATTTTCTCTCTTCATTTGCGGCTGACTTTTCTCTGTATCCACTGGGACATTGGAGACCCCCTCCCCTGTGCTTGAATGGAACAGTGTCTTTACACAGAGAGCTCTTGCTATCCGTCTTCTACAGGTACCATACCCTCTCTTTCAGCTTATTTTCTGGAAAGGTGCCCACTGACCTGTCCACCATGTTCGGTCTTCCTCAATAGCCTGTCAGCCTGTGTGCAGAGTGCTCAGCAGCCCATCCTGGACCCCAGGTGCAGACCACCGGTGCTGGACAAATCTCCATCAGCAAGATTGCTGTGAGAGGTGAATTTGTCCCTCTCGTCCCCAAATTGACTGAGCACTGTGATTTTTGAACATTTCTTTTCAGGTATGTTCTTAGGAAGGAAATAACATCTCTGTGCGATGTCATGCCTGTGAAGTCCCTGGCTCCCATCTCCTCTGTGGTTGAGTGTAAGGGACCTGGTCCATGAGCAGTGACAGAATTCAGGGTGTAAGTATGTGTATGCATGAAGAGTTAGTGTTTTTTGTTTATTATACTTAGCTAAAATCTTGGTTTTATTTTTTCCAATAGTTCTGGCTAAGATATCGGTTATGTAGTTTGCCGTTTCTTAAACAGTTTTTAAAACAGCAGTTGTGCTCAATTATCTGGTTGTTTGGCCTCTTGGGGAAATATTAAAATCCAAATCTGCCAACCCCTAAATCTCTTCACAAAATTGGAAGAAAAAAACAGCTTTATTGTTGCATAAAAAGTAAACTTGAAACAAGAATGCAGTGAGCTTTGCAGGCAGCCTGCCGACAACATTGCAGAGACAGAACGAAATCTCACTCTTCTTTGTAGCCAGGCAGCTACAACCCGTTACACACTCGTTCTCAAGATACATGATAATTACACATAGTTCATACTACCTTTTCCTGGCAGTTGGGGCGGCCATTGTGTCAGCCTTTTGCATCTGTGCAAAGGAAACATAGCCTTCTCGTATCCTGTGGTAGGGGTGCTTTTACACCTGGGAACCAGGTGCTGAAGTCAGGCACTTGGTTATGGTCCTGCCCTCCCTGAGATTGGGAAATAGGGGCCTGTCTTCCTGGACGACATCAAAGAGATAGCTCCCAGGTCCTTAAGAACCTGGTTAGACAAGGCTTATTAGCTTTTAGAAAAGATTTACACACCTTTCGAAGGGGCAGAGAAAGAATGTACAGTTACAGGTTTTCTGAAGTAAGTGCTTTTTGAATAGCAGTCGGGGGAGTCTCCTTTTTTTGCATGATTAATTTTTTTTCTTATTTTTATTTTATGTGTTCTTACTGGCCTCTGAGCTCAGAGTCCCCTAGAGGTGTTAGCTGCTCTTCTGCATGCTCTGGGAAGGGCAGGGAAGGGGCACCAGGGCCAACACTGTGGACCCTATGGAACCACTGGACAGTCCTGTGTCCCACCACCCCTTCAAGCGTCTCCTCCGGTCAGAGAACAGAGAACCTCGGAAAGAAGCAGACTGGAGCAGTGTCCTTGGGGCATGGAAGGGGGTGGGAGATGAGGAAGGGCAGCCCTTCACTCATCAGGGATTTTGATCTGCCCCCATTATGCCCTGGAAATGTGGCCTGGCTGTTCCTGCTGCCTTCTGAGGGAAGGACACAAACCCACACACGAGTCCCCCCAGCACCTCTCTTCTTTTCACCGTTTCTATGGGCTCCTCTGATCGAGGCTTTCCTTTTGCTCCTGGGCTGATTTTGGAGTAGAGAGCCAACACCCCAAGTTACTTCATCATCTCGATCTAAGATCCATCTTCTGCTTACCATCCTGCTTAGAAATGAGCTGCATCTTGGGGCGCCTGGGGGGCTCAGATGGTGCAGCGTCAGCCTTCGGCGGAGCCCCGAGTCAGGCACCCTGCTCCGCGGGGAGTCTGCTTGTCCCTCTGCCTCTTCCCTGACTTGTGCTCTCTCTTGCTTACTGTCTCTCTCAAATAAATAAATAAAATCTTTTTTAAAAAATAGCTTGATAGGGGCGCCTGGGTGGCTCAGTCGTTAAGCGTCTGCCTTCAGCTCAGGTCATGATCCCAGGGTTCTGGGATGGAGCCCCGCATTGGGCTCCCTGCTTAGCGGGAAGCCTGCTTCTTCCTCTCCCACTCCCCCTGCTGGTGTTCCCTCTCTCACCGTGTCTCTCTCTGTCCAATAAATAAATAAAATCTTAAAAAAAAAATAGCTTGATAAAAAAGAAAAAGAAATGAATTACATCTTAGTCTACAGCACCTGTAGCAGTGATTTCATTTCAGGGCTCCCAGAAAATACTGCTGCAGAATGAGTGAGCCAGGCTTCTGTTTCTGGGGAGCATCTTGGTGTGGTGATGCTTCGCCGGGGGGATTTGGCTGAACCGCTGAGGCGAGGGGCTTGAATCTGGCATTTACAGGCGGGAGCCGGGAATGCAGAGTGTAGCGTGGTGCACACCTGGCCCTGTGCATACTTATCGGGAGCTCCTCTTGCGTCCTTTTTTTTTTTTTTTTTNTTTTTTAAGATTTTATTTATTTATTTGACAGAGAGAGCCAGTGAGAGAGGGAACACAAGCAGGGGGAGTGGGAGAGGAAGAAGCAGGCTCCCAAGCGGAGGAGCCTGATGTGGGGCTCGATCCCATAACGCCGGGATCACGCCCTGAGCCGAAGGCAGACACTTCACAGCTGCGCCACCGGCGCCCCTTGCATCCTGCTTCTTACCCCCAGCCCTGTTCGAGTTCTTTGATTTCCCAGTAAGAGAGAACCCAAATTAGGCTCCCAGATTCATGACATCATCTAAAATAAAATTCCCACTGCATCTCCAGGCCATAACTGAGGAACAAGAAAACTCATTTGAGATAAGAAAGAAGAAGCCTCGGGACTAGGGGTGCCCTCTCGGTTTACAGACATTTGACCAGAGGCCTATCTCCAGAGCATCAGGACAGAGAGGAGCCATAGAACAGAGCTGATTTTCCAAGCCGCAGAAAATGATCAAGTCACAGGTGAGTTCTTTGTTCTCCAACAGTATTTTTCTGTAGGCGTGACAAGGCTTATGGGAAAGCTACAAATACATTTAAGTCACAATTAGAAAACATAAACTCGGGAAAGAAGGTGTCAGAGAACAAGGTGGATTATGGAATCATACAAAAGGCTTAAAGTCGCAGCACGGATATATAGGAAATAAGGCCCTTCGTTGCCGGAGGTGAGCTGCAGGCTGTCCTCAGATATTCCCAGAAGTGGAGGTGGGAAGGGAGGCAACAGTAGTGCGTGCTTTCCTCTGCTACTTTCGTAGAAGAAACCTGTGCTGATGATTGCTTAGAACGAAAGCATTTGGAGAGCGATGTGTATGATAGAATGGACAAAGTCCTAAATAGCGGCCTATGATACATAAACCCTGTAATAAATGAACGTATTTCTCAGTGCTATTTCTTACAGAGTTCCTCAGTGCGAACTAAGGGCATGAATCTCAAGTAAAATTCAGAACACAAAAAGTCTGTTACAGGACTGAACCAGTGGGCCTGGACCACCCGTCTTACCTATATTCTAGTTTTGGGAAAGAAACCTAAGTCATCTGGCAGAAATCATCATTACAAAACCTTCAAATGGCCCCCATAAATATTCCCTCAGTTGGAATTTTGATACATTGTAGGTAGAAATGTTTTTGGTTCAATTAGCTGGGCATGGGGCTATCTACCTTTAGCTCTTTTTACTTTTTTGACTTAGGAAATGGAGAATGTCACAACGGTTGGGGTACACACATCAGAAGCGCAATCCCAAAGGACACATGGTTCTCCTGGAAACAAATTACAGAGGGAACCCCCAGCGGGGCCTGCTTTAGTCCACAGCTAGGTTAACACGGCCCGCAGCGTGGGCCCTTCTGCCCTGGGGTTTTTAGTCCAGTCTGGATAATGTGGTTTTAGAGGGACTGCTTGGGGCATTTCTTTCCAAATCTCTTTGTCTGTCCATGACCTCAGGTTATTAACCCACACTTTGTTAGATGTGGGCAACATCTGGGCACGTTTGGCCTGGCAAGTGCAGGAGCCGTCTCCCTGTCGGCCCATCAGGAAGGCTTCTTTGGCTCAGCAGTCAGTCTGAATCCAGATCATTCCCAGGAGCTTGGAAAGGGAGCATTGAGAGTTGTTTCTTTTGGTTTTTGTTTTTTCCAGTAGGAGGGGAAAGCTTTCAGGAACAAGTCCAAAAAACAAAGATCATTCGTGTCCTTCTCCAACCCTGTGCTTCCTCAGGTGCTAGGTTTATTTTGTTTTTGTTTTTCTGTTGTTAGTATCAGTGTGTCCCATTTAGTAATCAAAACTTTTTAAAAGTTCATCTCCTGTTTTCGTCCAGACCCTTTGGAAAGATAGTCTGCGAGAAGGACAAACATTATGTAATTTAACTGGAAAGATGCGTCGTGTTTAAAAATTGGCTAGCTGTGGGCGCCTGGGTGGCTCATTCGGTGAAGCGTCTGACTTCGGCTCAGGTCACAATACAAGGGTTCTGGGATCAGCCGTGCGTCGGGCTCCCTGCTCCGGAGGGAGTCTGCTTCTCCCTCTGCCTCTGGTGCTCCCCCCACTGATGCACGCTCTCTCTCTCTCTCTCTCAATTAAATAACCAAAATCTTAAAAAATAAATCAAGCATTTTAGGAGCAGAACTTACTTGTATCCAAATGTGTCATCCGGCAGGAGAGTTCATTTTACCTGCCAGTCTGCGGCTCGCCTGGGGCACGAGCTAGAGCTCACTCTGTCACGGCCTGGCCATGGCCGCTGCTGTCTGGGCTTGGGGGCGAAGGCTGGCCAGAATGTACATAGGTGGTAAGTCCGCACCAACAGCACATTCAATAGGGAGGACCAGAATACCAGTCCTCGGGAGCCCATGGTGCCACATCGGTGTGGGGAGGGCAGCCTCCCCTGGGAGACCAGTTGAGTAAAGCCTCCAGTGTGCCTGTGGTTGGGCCTGGAAAATCCTGGTTTTTAACCAGGAGCCTGCCTCCTCATGAGTTTTCAGACGTGTATAAATTCGCGTAGTCAGCATCACAGTCAGGACTTGGAACAGTTCCAGGTCTCCAGAGACATTCCCCAAGTCCGGCCTTCACGCGTCCCACCCTGCTCTCTCGCCGGAGTTCTGCCTTTCCCGCAGTGCTGGCGGCTGGAATCATCAGTGTACGCCCTTTCCATACCGGCTTTTTCACTCATCTCTGAGATTCATCCACGTTTGAACCAGCAGTCCATTCCTTTTACTGCTAAGTCACTGACCAGTGTCCCGTCGTACGGACACAGCAGCTTGCTCACCCTTTCCCTTTGGAAGGACATCGCGGTTGCTCCCAGTTTGTAGCCGTTGGTTCATCTGTGTACAGGTCTGAACAGAAATCACGAGGCGAGCAGACGTTTTCAGTGTACCCGGGCAGGTACCTGGGAGCAGGAGTGCTGGGCTGTGTGGTGACTCTGCATCTAGCTTTATGGAAGCTGCCAGAACCTCTCCCAAGGTCACTGTGCCACGCGTGAGAGCTACTGCTGTGCGTCCTCGCCGGCACTCGTCACTCTGTGTGTGGGTTTTTTAAGTTAACTTTAGCAATTCTAACGGACGTGTAGTAACGTCTCACTATCCCCTGGCGAAAGACGCTGAACATCTCTTCCTGTTCAGTTTTTATCTGTATGTCTCCTTTTGAAGCGTGTTTTAGATCTTTTTTTTTTTTTAAGATTTTATTTATTTATTTGACAGAGAGATAGACAGCCAGGAAGAGAGGGAACCCAAGCAGGGGGAGTGGGAGAGGAAGAAGCAGGCTCACAGCGGAGGAGCCTGACGCGGGGCTCGATCCGGGATCACGCCCTGAGCCCAAGGCAGACGCTTAACGACTGCGCCACCCAGGCGCCCCTAGATCTTTTGCTCATCTTTCTTGTTTGTTTTTTAAATAAGGGGGTTTCGTTCATTTTAATGCCAGCGTCGTTAACATGCAGTGTTGTATTAGCTTTGGGCGTGCAGTGTAGTCAGTCAACACTTGCACACATCGCTCCGTGCCCCTCGCAGTGACTCTAAGCCTAACCCCTGCCCCTGGTTCACTCCTTCCCACCCCCTCCCCTCTGCGAACCATGTGTTCTCTGTACTTGAGAGTCTTTCTTGGGTTGATTCTTTCTTTCCTTGGCTTGTTTTGTTCCTACCATTCCACACGGGAGTGAGATCGTGTGGATTGGTCTTTCTCCGACCTCACTCAGTGTGATACCCTGGGTCCATCCATGTTGCTGCAAATGGCAAGATTCCTTCTTTGCTGTGGCTGAGTAATACTCCACCGTACGTCACCGCATCTTTATCCAGTCATCGTCACGGACACTCGGCTGCTTCCGTATCTTGGCCGTTACGGATAACGCTGCTGTAAACATGGGGGTGCCTGTATGCCTTCGAATTAGCGTGTTTGTATCTTTGGGTAAATACCAGTAGTGCAGCTGCTGGGTCGTAGGGTTGTTGTATTTTCAACTGTTTGAGGACCCTCCACAGTTTTCCAGAGCGACTGCACCCGCTTGCACGCCCACCAGCAGTGCATGAGGGCTCCCCTTTCTGCACATTCTCACCAACACCTGCTGTTTCTTGTCTTGTTGATGTGAGCCGTTCGGACAGGTGAGAGGTGCTATCTCATTGTGGTTTTGATCTCCGTTTCCCTGATGCTGAGTGGTGTTGAGCGTCTTTTCATGGTCTGTCGGCCATCTGGGTGTCGTCTTTGGAGAAATGTCTGTTCATGTCTTCTGCCCGTTTTTAAAAGGGATTGTGTGTTTTTTGAGGTATTGAGTTATATCAGTTCTTAATATATATTTTGGATACTAGCCCTTTATCAGATATGTCATTTGCAAATATATTCTCCCATTCTGTAGGTTGCCTTTTAGTTTTGGTGATTGTTTCCTTTGCTTTGCAGAAGGTTTTTATTTCTATGAAGTCCCAATAATTTATTTTTGCTTATATTTCCCTTGCTTCAAGAGTTGCCCATTTTTTAATTGTATTGTTTTCTTATTGTTGAGTGTCAAGAATTCTTTATTCTGGATACAAATGTTCTGTCAGATGAGTGATTTTCAAATATTTTCTTATAGTCTGTGCCTTGTCTTTTCTTTCTCTTAACAGTATCTTTCACATAGAAAAAAATTTTAATTTTGAAAAAGTTCATTTCATTGATTTTTCTCAAGTTGACCTTGTGTTCAGTGTTGTGTCTGAAAACATACTGCCAAACTCAGGATCGTGCAGGTTTTTTCCTAGAGCTTTTATAGTTTTATGTTTTCCATTTAGGTCTGTGATCCATTTTGAATTAATTTTTTATATAGGGTATGAAGTATGTGTTGAGGTTTATTCTTTTGCTTATGGGTATACAATTGTTGTAGCACCATTTGTTGAAAAAACTCCTTTCTTCATGGAATCCTTTTGTCAAAATTCAATGGAGCATACATAGTGGGGTCTAATTGTAAGCCGTCTGTTCTGTTCCATTCGTCAATGTATTTATCCTTTGACTGACGCTAGCTTGTCTTAATTACTGTGGCTTTATAGGAAGTCGTGAACTCAGGTAAGGTGAATCTCGCAACATTGTTCTTTTTCCACGTTGTTTTCACTTTGTAGTTCCTTTGCCTTTTGTCCCCGTATCCTCTATGTACTAGTTTCATGGCCTCTGTAACACCTTCTTTCCTGGCCTGAAAAGACTGAAGAGTTTAAAGAACATGATTTTTATTCTACTCATTTTTATATCTCTGGGACCTTTCATGTTTGGGGAGCTCTCGCTACTCCATCTATGTGTTCCAGAAGATACGTAGTGGAGCTAGCTTGTTGTTACTATGTGGGTGCAGACGTGGAGGGAGGAGAGTGTTGGAGATGGACAGATGTGGTTTTGGTTTTGACAGTGACCAGAAAATAGGACTGTCAGTTAGCAGGTGCCAGGGATGCTGAAGGTTGACACTGCATGGGGCTCAGCTAAGAACTGTCCCCACATACCAGTGGCACCTTCTCTGAGAAGCACTGTGCTTATTTAAACACAACGTATTCCAATTTCTTTCTTTTTTTTTTTTTAAGATTTTTATCNTGGCACCTTCTCTGAGAAGCACTGTGCTTATTTAAACACAACGTATTCCAATTTCTTTCTTTTTTTTTTTTTTAAGATTTTTATCTATTTATTTGACAGAGATAGAGACAGCCAGCGAGAGAGGGAACACAAGCAGGGGGAGCGGGGAGAGGAAGAAGCAGGCTCATAGCAGAGGAGCCTGACGTGGGGCTCGATCCCAGAATGCTGGGATCACTCCCTGAGCCGAAGGCAAACGCTTAACCGCTGTGCCACCCAGGCGCCCCAACGTATTCCAATTTCTTACTTAATAGGTGGATGGATAGATGAGTGAATTCAAAGTGATAAATAAACTAATAACATTTTTGTTTCTCTCAGTATAATGCAAGATTAGGATATCGTATGAGTTATCAATTGCTATGTAACAAGTTACCCAAACCTCAGTGGCTAACAACACAAACGTTTCTCTCACGTTTCTCTGGGTTAGAAGTTTGTCAGCTGCACTTACATCTGGTTCCCTTCCAGGGTCTCACACGGCCCTGTAACGAAGACATTAGGCCGGGCTCTGGTCCTTCCAGGGTGCAGTAGAGAGATGATCCCCTTCCAGGCTTAGTCACGGGGGGAGTTGGAGGGCCTTGGTGCCTCGTGACCTGGGCGTCTCCACAGGACTGCCTCACAGCGTGGTAGCTAGATTCCCCCTGAGAGAGCAAGACAGGGCTCCCAAGATAGAGGAATAACCTCCATGGATGTGAGTCAGTAAGGCCAGCGCACGTTCAGGAGGGGAGCGGGACACCAACTCAGATACCAGGAGTTAGAGGTGGGCGAGGCTGCCTCCCATGCTGGAGAAGAAAGCCTGTATCCCGCCATGAGTACCGCTTCAGGCTTAACAGTGATTCGCTTTTCCAGATCTCGTTTGAGGATGTGGCTGTGGACTTCACGTCGGAGGAGTGGCAGCTGCTTAATCCTACTCAAAAGAGCTTGTACAGAGATGTGATGTTGGAGAACTATAGCAACCTCGTTTTCTTGGGTAAGAACATTCATATGTAAGTAGTGTGTATCCCGTAACTGTGGGGCCTCTAAGATGTTCACTGATTTTGGATTTAAGTTTCAGATGTCAAAAGTTCTTTGATTTCTATACCCAATTGAAAGATTTTGGTTCACTTGCTTTGTTTTATAGCCTTCATAGTAAATATTCTTCATATTTAAGAGTCTATCAGCCCAAGGAATTAGGTCCCGGTTGTCTATGTTTCCAATTAACAGGTTATCAGATTATCAAACCTGATGCGATTTTCAAGCTGGAGCAAGAAGAGCCATGGATAATAGATGAGCAAGTTCTAAGTCAGAGCTTTTCAGGTGAGAGGTCATCAGGGGCATACAGTGTAAGCTGAATCATAGGTTTCTGATGATAGGTCGTTCATAATGTTCTGAAAAGTTATTTTGAAATGTTATATGTAAAACTTTTTGACGTTCCTCGGTCTTTATAGAGTTGGCTCAGGACTGGTGACCTGAATTCTTCCTGCATTTTATTGTGCTCTCTGTCCTGGTCTCCACATCAGGATGTGTCCTCTTTGCACGGAGCTGGTGATGGCATGTACCTCCTTCCCTATACAGCGGCACAAGCTGGTGGCCACCATTTAGGACCTTGCTTTCTGGGACAAGGATCCTCTTCCCAGCCTCCTCGGCTCCCTTCCTTCTCTCCTGCACTTCCACCCTGCAGGGGTGGGCTTCCTTCCTCCTCCTGAAGAGTTCATAACTTTCTCCCGTTGCAGGGACACCGATGAGTCCTTTATTAGTTTTCTTTTCTCCCTCTAATTTGTCGGATTTCTATTTTAAGCCCGTAGAGAGTAGAAGGTGAATCCATGCATATAGGATAAAAACCGAATACCGTGAGCCTGGTGAGGAGCTCTTCCTCTCCCTCCTCTGTGCAGACTGAGCCCTTTGCGGTCAACTCCCGGGGTGCGTTTCGGTGCCTTGATGTTCACCTTCTCCAGGCGCCTCGTTAACCCATCACAGAGTCCACCGGGTTTAAACCCCACGTGCTGTGTGATATTTTATACAGTTATGTTGAAGAACCTCGTGGTATGGCAACATCTTACCCATTTTTTTGTTTTTTCTTTTTAATTTCTGTGCCCAGAAGTCAGGGTGAAACTCCGTTAGAACTAGTTTGTTTCTCCACATGTTCATACATTTCTGTCTGCACGTGAGCCTTTGATTATTGTATCCTTTTCCCACGTAGTCGCTATGCCTCTTTTGAGCCCTTTTCACCTCCAGTGCCTTTCTGAACTCTGTCCCCTTAGTATTGTATTATAGGAGCCCTGGCCCTGGTCAGGCATTAGCTGGAATTTTTCACCAATTAGGTCTGAACGATTTTCCGCCCCCCATATTAAGATGGCAAGTAACTTATTCTTCTCTTTTCCCTGTAGAATTTATGACGTGTAATTATTAAATGTTTCATTAATTGACTGTTGTGGGGCCAGGTAAGGCAGAACCTTTCTTGATTATATTCTTTAGTGCAGAGGTTCTCATCTAAGCATGTGTCTCAGCTCACCTTAGGAAACATTTCAAATGATAGATGTCTGGGTACCATTCACATGGATGATTAGGTCTGGGTGTGTATCGTAGAAAATACTGTCTGTGAAGATGGATTTTGTATTCACCCGTTAATTTACAATGATCGCTATTCTGTGGAATGAGAGGAATTGAGTGAGAGTCATGAAAGAGCAGAAGCAGAGAATTTTAACGTAGAAGAAAATGGAGAACTGTATTTATTCAATAAGTCAGTATTTGAACAGAAAGCATTTGTATTAAAATGCAAAGTTATTTATCAAGATGAATGCTACAGAAAGGAGCTGCTTTAGAAGTCCAGTTTTGAGTGCACAGTGTTTATCCTACGTGTATGAGGGCTTGCTTTGTGCATGCATTGGACGTACATCAGTGAGAAATAAAACCCCATGATCTACATTCTAGTGGGGGACACAGAAGTAAGGTGATTACCTATTTGATAAGTCCTATGAAGGAAATAAAACAGGATACAGTGAGGATGCCCTTGAAATGATTTTTACACTTGAATGAGCCATGCCGAAAGCTGATAAGAGCTTGCCAAATAAAAGGAACAGCCACTGCAAAGGCCCTGAGGCAGAAGAGACCTTTGGGATCAAAGGGATGGGAAGGAATTCAGTGTGGCTGAGCATCAGTGAGCAAGAGCATGTGCAAGGAAGCTGGAGAGGTTGGTAAAGACTGGGGCACGCCAGGGCATGTGAGCCATGGTAAAAGCTCACATTTATCAAAGGGTTTTTTTCAGCAAGGGGATAAAAAGCCTGATCACATTTTCTAAAGCTCACTGGCTCTCTGGAAACTAGAATTGGGAGGGAGCAAGGCTAGAAGTAGGAATATTAGTTTGAAAACTAAAGTGAAATGCAGGCAGTGTGGACTGGAGTATAACAGAGAGAAATGGGTTCACCTGTGCCTGCCCTGCATCATACCAGTAAGAGACAACTCACTCATTTTCCAAAATGACAAGATTTTTGTTTCTTCCTTTTTCTTTTCTCTTCTTTTTTTTTTTTTTTCTTTTCGGAGTGAGAGGGGGGTGGGGTGCAGAGGGAGAGGGAGGGAGAAACAGAATCCCAAGCGGAATCCCTGCTGAGCACAGGGCCTGACACAAGGTCAGATCCCAGGACCCCGAGATTATGACCTGAGCTGAAAATAAGAGTCGGACGCTCAACAGACTGAGCCCCCCCCAGGTGCCCCAGGACTTTTTATTTCTTAAATATTTTTTGATGCAGTTGAACTATCTGAATATTATTCTATATTATTTATTAACTTGTATACATATTAATTTTATTTCTTGTTTTAATTTAAAGTTTTCATTTCTTCACTCAGATTTCATGAAACCATTTTTTATAAACTCTTCAGGTGGACTTCACACTTACATGTCTACATATGACTCTTGCTTTTAATCTCCAAACTTTTTCTCAGTCTTTTTCATCTCAGTGAATAGTGTTAATAACTCTACTCTCTTAAGCTCAAAACATTGAGTCCTTTTATTCTCTATATCAGCAGCTCTAGTTGGTCCTTTTTCTGAAATTCTTATATGTCTGAGAATTAGATAAGTCTCCCACACACACCAAAAAAAAAAAAAAAAAAAAATCCTGTAGAAAAGAAGTGGTTGCCTTATATTTGAGGTCTTGCCAAATCTTTTGACTTGCAGGGAACCTCCTGGAAATGTTCCTCATAGTTACTAGCAAAGAATATCGTAAAGTAACTAACCTTCACTTTAAAATATCCAATAAATGATCATGTTGTGGAAATCACAAACAGTTGTACTCACTGGCTAACAAAGACTCTGTCCTCGTGTGTTATGCAAACAGTTCTGCGGTTTGGAGTGATTTTCATGGGTAGGGTTACATGTAGATTCGTTACATAGATTACAGATTCAGTTAAAATGTCAAAAAAACCTAAATAAAACCGTTGATGCGGCTATCAAGAAATAGCCTTGATGTTAAGTCTGATTCAGGTGACAGCCTTGAATGAGAGTGTTCTTTACATGCAGCGATCCTACAGGAGCCTAATGTTTCTCGTCTTTTGGATGAAAGCTTGATATCCTGTATTCGCTCTGTATTCAGTGTTGCTTCCTTCGCAGCACTGAACAGCGTATACCAGTCTTGCTCTTTTGTGGGCTGGTTCTCGCTAGTGTTTGCTGTATCGCGAGCCCTCTAATGCGGGGGTGCGCACCTGCGGTCTTCCCTCTGGACATACAGTAGATAATCAGATTGTTGTTGAATAAGGAAGTTAATCACTCCAGTATTTGAGCATAAATTGCTCATGATCACTGCTCCTTGAGTGTATTTCATCTTTTCTCATTTAAAAGTTCATATTTCTAAACATTAGTAACTTGTAAATGTTTTCATTTCTGTTAAAAAATTTTTTAAAATTTTTATTTCAATTCCAGTTAGTTAATATATGGTGTCTGTCAAAATTTCTAATGTCCAATAAGTAGCTTATATTTGGGAGACCTTATATTTGTTTTGTTTTAATTGGGATCCTAGGTTCCATTTCAGTTTTATTCAATGAGTATAATCATTGGGAGATTTACACAGTATGATTCATTTTCTTCCTTTTTAGAAGTCTGGCTAGATAACTGTCTCAAAATGTGGCACCAGGATAATCAAGACAAGCTTAGAAGTATGGAGAGAGGCCATGAATATGATGTTTTTAGGAAAATATTTCATTCAAGCATTAACTTTGTTCATTTAGGAGTGAGACCCCATAAATGTGGCACAGGTGAAAAAAGTTTGAAACATCCTTTTGAGTTTCTTATTCCAAAAGATAACCGTGGAAGAAAGAAACTTGATGAGCTCAATAAGAAATATTTATTGTATATCAAAACTGATAGAACCCATGGTGGAATGCCATACTGTGATTGCAGTAAATGTAGGAAAGATAGCAGGACAGGGTCATGGCCCATTGCAAAGCATAGAACGTACAAAGGAGTCCATTTATGCATGGAGTGCGGCAACGTTTTCAGTAAGAAATCACAGCTCATCATACACCAGCGGACGCACACAGGAGAGAAGCCCTATGGATGCAGCGAATGTGGGAAAGCCTTCTCCCAGAAGTCACTGCTCACTATTCATCAAAGGACTCATTCAGGGGAAAAACCATATGGGTGTGGTGAATGTCAAAAAGCTTTCAGTAGGAAGTCCTTGCTCATTTTACACCAGCGGACGCACACGGGAGAGAAGCCCTACGGATGCAGCGAATGCGGGAAAGCCTTCAGCAGGAAGTCGCAGCTTAAGAGGCATCAGAGAACCCACACAGTAGAGAAGCCCTTTGGCTGCAGTGACTGTGGGAAAGCCTTCTCCCAGAAGTTAAAGCTCATTACTCATCAGAGAACTCACACAGGGGAGAAGCCCTATAAGTGCAGTGATTGTGGGAAAGCCTTCTTCTGGAAGTCACAGCTGATTACTCATCAGAGGACTCACACAGGGAAGAAACCATATGCATGTAACCAGTGCACAAAAGCCTTCAGCAGGAACTCGCTGCTCATCAGGCATCAGAGAATCCACACAGGGGAGAAGCCCTATGAGTGCAGCGAGTGCGGGGAAGCCTTCATCAGAAAACCACAGCTTATCAAGCACCAAATAACTCACACGGGAGAGAAGAACTATCAGTGCAGGGATTGTGAAGAAGCATTCTTTAAGAAGTCAGAGCTAATCAGACATCAGAAGACTCACTTAGGGGAGAAACCCTATGCATGTGTTGAATGTGGAAAAACCTTCTTTGGGAAGTCACAGCTCCTAACACATCAGAGAACTCACACTGGAGAGAAACCATATGAATGCAGCGAGTGTGGGAAGGCGTTCACCCAGAAGTCAAGCCTGATTTCACACCAGAGGACACACACAGGGGAGAAGCCCTACGAGTGCATGGAGTGTGGGAAGACCTTCAGTGAGAAGTCAAGCCTCATTCACCACCAGAGAACCCATACTGGAGAGAAACCCTTCGAATGTAGTGAGTGTAGGAAAGCTTTTGCCTGGAAGCCACAGCTTCTCAGGCATCAGAGAATTCATACAGGGGAGAAACCCTATGAATGCAGTGAGTGTGGGAAAGCCTTTGTTCAGAAAGTGCAGCTCATTAAGCATCAGAGAAATCACACAGGAGAGAAAACCTATGGATGCAGCGAGTGTGCAAAAGCCTTCTTTGAGAAGGCACAGCTCATCATCCATCAGAGGGTTCACACAGGAGAGAGACCCTATAAATGTGGCGAATGTGGGAAGTCTTTCACTAGAAAGTCTCACCTCATGAGGCATCAGAGAATTCATACAGGAGATAAATACTATGGGTGCAGTGAGTGTGGGACTGCCTTCAGCAGGAAGTCACAGCTCATGATTCATCAGAGGACTCACGTACTCTAGAAACCATGTGAGTGCTGTGAGTGTGGAAAATCTGCCGTCAGACGTCATGCCTTCTGACGCGTCCGAGGACACACACATGGGAGGAACCCTGTCAGTGCACTGGGAAGGCAAGTCTCACCCAACAATTCAGAGAGCAGGGAATTTGTTTAAGTCGACAGTGAAAGACAGCCTTCTCCCAGAACACACAGCTTGTTAACACGTTAATGACTTAATGTGGAAGTCTTATCAATATTGTGGTAGTACCGACCCTTGTAGTCAGAAGCGACAGCTCATTGTTAGAGGACCTACACTCGAGGAGAAACTGAACTGCTGTAAAAAGCAAATGAGGGGTTTCATCAGGAAAGGATAATTCACAGTATACTAGAGAATACATACTCAAAGGAAATACTGAATAGAATGAATTAGAGATTTCAGTATGGAGAAGTCCTAATGTAAAGAATTTTGATAAGCATGATCCTATTGAAAGAATTCTATAACGTTGCATTTGTTGTGTATATTATGAAAGTTATTTTTAAAAGGTAGATGTGTTTTAAGCGTGAAGACTTCTGCTTTCTGCTATGGTGGTTTGGCAAGGACCAGATTAACTCCCCTGCGTTCAACAGCTAGAAACTGTAAAATGTATGTGAAAGAATAGTTTTGAGACCTATGGCAAGAAGTTTGTGATCCCTGGGAGAAGGCGGACAGAGTGAGGTGACCCCACAACAGCCCAGCCTAGCACCTGGTGGCAGCTCCCAGGCTGCCATTGAGGGATGGGAACACATGTGGTCTTGTCAAAGAGAGCTGCTGACGTGGCATTTGGGGAGGCCACAGTAGCTAGAATTTGCAGGGAAGAGTACTGGAGAGGAGGGAGCCTTCCAACGAGGGCTGCAGAGATCTACAAGGAGTCCCCTGAGTCTTTTGGCTCAGTGCTGATATGCATGTGTGTGAAAGGAAAAGTCGTGCCAGAAGCGGGAGGCTGAACCGTTCCCAGAAATCAGTGCCGGGCTGGGAATAAAGTTCCCACCAGCTAGAGTGGAAACAACTTTGAACACGTGGGGCATCAGTTAGGATTCCCAGCAGACTATGATCTTGTGAAGTGACTAATCCTAGACTGAAAGCTGCTTTGGACCCACAATGTCCGGCATCCAAAAACTTACCAGATGTGCAAAGAAGCTACAAGAATACGACTTGTAACCAGGACAGAAATGAATCCGGAGAAAGACAGAGAAGAGACGGAAGCAGTTGGCTTCAGGGAGTTCAAGTAGAGTTTATGAATATAGAGGGAACATGGTCGTGACGGGACTTGAAGTGCAAGGTGTATTTTAAAAAGCCCAAGTGGGACTTCTCAGGATGATGAAAACAGCAGTATCTGAACGTTTTAAAAACACCAAAAAACCCAGCTCTGAGTGGAATTCAGAACAGATGAGATATAGAGGAAGAAAAATAGATGAATTTAAATAAGAATAAAAACTGTCCAACTGATGTACACGAGAAAAAACGCCTGGAAGAAAAGAGAGGAGGGGTCCGCTGCAGTGGGGGCACAGTCCTAGACGGAGAGGGTGGGCAGAGAAATAACAGAGTATCTGAATAACGGCTGAAATTGTTACACACGGGATGAAAAGTGTCCCTCCACATATTCAAGCAGTTCAAAGAACCCAAACAAGATACATAAAGAAAGTCCTGCTACTCAGATGGATGGAGAAAGGTTGTAAAGCGCCTCGGAAAAGGAAGCACGCTCCTGGGCAGAGACCACTCTGGCCACAGGACAATACAGGGAGCGACGACTTTGCATTTCTGAGGGAAAAACTAAAACCTGGCATTTGTCTGTTACGCATCCAAAACATCTTTCAAAAATGAAAGCAAAAAAAGAGACTTTTTCAGAAAAACAAATGAACGAGAATTGATTAGCTGTAGGCCTTCCTTCGGGAAACATTAAAGTAAGTTTGGGAGCAGCAGGAAAATAATCCTGGGTGGAAATCCCAGGAAGAAATGAAGAGTTCTGGGAATGGTGAATATGTGGGTAAATATAAAAGATCTTCCTTGTTTTAAAATCTTTTAAAAAGGTGCTCAGTTGCTTAAAGCCAAACAGTGACAATGTATTGTGAGTTATGATCTATTTAGAAGTAAAGTGTGTGACGACAGCAACGGTTAGGGATGGATCTTCCAAAACAGTTAAGCAGACCGCAGCGTCGGAGTCAGAAACCTGCCTCCCCAGGGCTCAGGGTGAGCTGGCCTATGTGGCAGCTACACAGTAGACTTGCACGTGTGATGGACCTGCATTCGTGCCGGTCGCCCCCACTTCCCCCCCTTCCCCTGCTTTGCACCCCAGGGGCTGCCCACTGGGGTTTGCGCTGAGGTGTGAATGTGGGAGGACAGAGGCTGGAACCTTTATTCCTGCCCGCCCCCCACTGGACCTTGGTCTTGGCACGGTGTGTGCCTGTCTGGCTCCAGCTCCAGCCCCTCTGGGGCGGTAGACCTCCGGTCTCAGTGCACACCTCCCTGTCCTTGCTCTTCAGGGGCTTCACCGTGCCTGGTTGGTGTCCTCATTTCTGAGCGCGTATCTGTAAATAGTCCCTGTATTAAATGTTCTTGAGTTAACATTCTGAGCGTACCATTTGTTTTCTGTGCCATGCTAAAGGATGAGCATTTAACATTTTGAGTGCCTCATGGGGCACAGACCGACATCTGTCAAGATTTCCCACGCTAAACATCACTATTTTCTCATTGTTCCTGAACAGTTCGTTGGAAATTATAACAAGTAACAAAGTTCTTTGTGCTCTTTGTTTTGTTTTGCTGCAAATGTAAAAGGCTCCACAGATAAAATCTGCTACGTAACCCTTCTTTAGTAATAGAAACCAGGACATTTATGAAGGCTTATGCTACTTCCGGATTAGCCAGGCAATTTACAGAAACACATCAGCATTTGTGTTCAATATGTACGGACAAGAAAAAAGAAAACCAGGTCCTGAGTGAGGCAGAAAGGAATGATGCCTCTTAGGTCCCAGAATCCCTTTAGAAACACTGCTTTGCACACATACCTCATTCCATATTCTGCTGCTTTTCTATGTAATCCACATAATGTGTAACCCATGAACAAGATTTCTATGTCAGTAGTCAGAGTTGCCACAGAGCGTCTCTCTAAAGGCTCCACACCACTGCCCGTCACCAACACCACGCAGTCTGGTGAAGTTAGAGTCATTTGTGTTGAAGTTGATGACTGACGAGCCCCAGTGCAGGAGCCCCACCCACTGTCATTTTTCAGAGGCCTCTTAGTAATTTCACCTTTCTTTACCCTCTCTCACCCAGTCCTTTTGTCTGGGTACCTGGACTGCTTTTGAAGGGAAGTAATTGCCATCAGGCTGCACAGCTGCATTTTCTCTCCAGGTGCATTTGCATTTTAATGTGCATTTTGAAGGACCTTTTCGTGCAGGCCTTCCATTTTGTATAACCCCGAAAGACGCCATTCACAATGTAGTCTGTGCCAATAAACGTGTATTTGTCTGGTTCTGTCTTTAAGGAATTAGCTAGCCAATGAAAACAGTGTTTCAGGGCGTGGACATAATTGGAATACAGCACTGAGACAGCTACCTGTAACGGTTTCTCTGTAATAGGCCTGTGTCCTCTCTCTGTTGATAGCAAAATGGTTTCCACCAGCACAACTCTCCCCAGGCCCCCTGTATTTGTCACATAGTGAAGGGAAAGGCCATGCTTACTCTCAACTTAGAAAACTGTATCCCATGATGTCCGTCTGCAGCTTCGAAGCAGCAGTGGAACATCTCATGACCAGCTTACAAGCATGACAAGTAACTAAGTTACACGGCTCCCCATCTGTGGATCTGGTGATGCTGTCTGATCGTTGTTTAATTCCTTTTTGGGGTCTTTGCAATTTAGATCAGTCATTACTCGTTGTATCCAGGTAGTCTTGACATCTTGTCATAGAGACTGTTACTTTCAGAATGCTAAGATTAAATAAGTGAGGGAACACCAACTTTACTGAATACCTAAATCATTATACTCGGGTATTTTACAACACCTACATCATTAGACGTGCACAACAAAGAGTGTAGCTATGGAAGCAGCCACTGCTAAGACGAAGAGAGAATGCAAATGAAGGGACGTTTGTAATTTGAAGTTTTCATTTAAAGCGTTGCTATCATTCCTATCACTTAAATTTATTTAAAAACATATCGAGCTCAGATTCACAAGAAGACGGGGCAGCAGATTAACTTCTAGCGTATGTAAGACAGTGGTCATGTTAGGGGAGCATTTAAACCATGGACTTGCTACCACTGTAGCCGTCAAAATGGTCGTGTGGGTTTCTCTCCAAACCGTGGTGATCACAGGGCAGCCCTAAGCGCATGAGCAAGTTACAGATACTTACTATGGTATATGTTTGCACCGAGCAGAATGTGTCAGGTGATAACACCTGCGGTCTGGGCTGGCAGTACTCACGCACAAGGATGGGGCAGACAGCTAATGGAAGAGGTGGGGCTGCTGTCCTTTTTGTGTCTGTGAGCTGCTGGCGTGTTTCCACTGACTGGTGCGCCATGGGGAGCTGTGCGAGCTCACACCTATTGCCCACTTCTCTCTGCTGTATTTGAAAAGAAAATCTCTGTACCTCTATGTTTACTGAGTAAACTGTTAAACGAGTTAATATGTGTGAGTGTGATCATTGGTGACAGTGAACTCTAGCTTCCATTCAGCTAGGTATGCCAGACCAAATCTGAGCCCTCGCCAGTTTCCCACACGTGTATCATCCACATACACCTGAAACGTAAGGAGAAAAGCACCTCTCGATTTAGTTGTAGGCGGTACTAAGAGTCCGTGCTCTGCCTGGCCCTTGGTTCACCTAGCTGGGGTCTGGGGTCTGTGCAGACGAAAAACGGCCCGCTTTCTTAAAAACTAAACCGGAGACTCCCCTAATCCCTTGAAGCTTAAATGAGTAAGATACTGACAGTTTATACCACGAGCACAGCTTGCAAGAAAAGTGGAGGTGGGGCACTCTGTGAGGTGTACTCACATCCAGCCTGTACCTTCTGTGTCCGATGTCGCCCACTCGGAATCCCCATTAAACACATGGGCAGCGTCTGGCCCTGCAGATGGAGGCCTGGACCCCCCACCCTTGTCCGGTGCTCCGCCCAGAGGAGACGCAGTTGTCCTTGGATGCCTTTCCTGTCCTTTTGTTTGTTTTCTTTTTACGATTTTATTTTTAAGTAATCGCTACACCCAACATGGGGCCTGAACTCGCAAGCCCGAGACCCAGGGGGGCAGGCTCACCCGCTGAGCTGGTGATGCTCTCCGCCCCCATCACAGTCAGGCCCTGCTCTCATCAGTACCTGAGTTTGGTGCTAAACCGCATGCTTCGGCCTTGCTGGGAGGTCTTCCGAGGGAAGGAACTCCAGCATTTGTTATGCGGCGCACACCCCAGGGCGCCTTCCCCGCACCCCCGGACTCTCGGAAAGCCAAAGGGGCTTAAGGCGAGGCGCGCCGCAGAGCCCTCTGGGAGATGTAGTTCTGGGGCGAGCGGCACTCTGGGAAATGTAGTTCTGCGCGGTCCGCCGGGAGCCTCTCGGTGGCGCGGCCCCAGCGGGAGGGGGTGGGGGCGGCGCGGGGGCGGCCTCGGTGTCCCTGCGGGCCCGTGGTGACCCCGGCGCGCGTTCCGCCGGTGGCTGCAGTGTTCGGGGCCGCTCTGGGGCGGTCCGTTGAGATCGGAGATGCCGAGGTCTTGGGGGCGGCCGAGGGGCGGAGGATTCCGGAGAGGGGTCCCTGGACGCCGCGCGCGGCGGGTCCTGCGGTTTGGAGCGCGGCCGCCGGAGCGCACGAGTGCGGAGGACTGCTGAGGGGCCTGCGGGGGTCGGCGAGTGGGGTCGGGTGAGGAACCGGAGCCTGTCCGGCTGAGGGCTGGCGGGACAGGCGGCGACGGCGGACTGGGTCTGCCGTGAGTGCGGCCGCGGTGAGCGCTCGTGCACCTGTTAGGGCCGCGGTTGGGGTTCTGCATTAGGGGTGAGTGGCGGGGCCCTGCAGGCTGAGTTGGCCTGAAGCTGCCTGGAATGTGGACGTCAGAGATCTGGACTTGGGGTGCCTGCAGTGATCGGGGCAGCCGTCAAGGGCAGAGATGGGGTGCCTGGTGGGGTTAGTGAAGGACAAGTGGAATTTGCTGATTGGAGGGACCACGAAGTTGAGTGTCTGTGGGGTGACCGCCTTGCGGATTGCTGGGGCTTGCGAGAGCTCTGCGAGTGGGGGGACATTACTGGAGGAGGATTTTTCTCATTAACTTGTTACTGAGCCTTAGGGATGAGTGGCTTGGGGGCCAGTGGGGGCCTGGGGGGTGCTGTGTGTCAGGAACTGTAGGCTCCTGCGGAAGTGAGTGTAGGATGTCCGTTTACATCAGTGACTGGGGAATCAGAGAACAGGATTAGGGTGCCTGGTGGGCGAGGAACTCGGGACTACTAGGGATGATTGAGTGATTGGGGAGGCCCGGGCGTCGATCATTGCAAGAGTCCTTGGGCGCCTGGCTGGCTCTACCCAGTCGGTAGAGCTGGGACTCTTGATCTTAGGGTCCTGAGTTCGAGCCCCACGTTGGGCATAGAGCTTGCTTTTTAAAAAGAGAGAGAAAGAGAGAATAGTGACCGGGCAACTATGGGATGAATCATTTGGAAGCTTGGGGGTGGAGGTCACAGATTAGTTGACATTTGGCTGCAACTGGGGAGCCATGAGGCTGACTGAGGACAAAATATGTTTGGACAACTGGGGAGACAGTATGTGGGGAGAATCTGACCAGTCATCAGGAAGCTGTGGGGGTTAATAAGTGTGAGGGTGAGTGAGGGAGTTGTTGGTGTAAGTGACAAGGTTGTGGGAGTTAGTGATGGGACAATGGTGTCTGAGTGACTGAGACTCAACAGAGCTTGCTGGGAGTGTGATCAGTGGGGTAGATGGTGAAGGGCTGTGGGATTGCCTGGGAGGTCTTTGAGGTTAATGATTGCGTGGGGTTGGGGGTCAGTGATTGAAGAGTAGGGATGCCACGGTATTGGGTATTGGTTGAGAGCTGATTGGGTGACCTATATGATACGATCACAGGTCTGTGTTTATATTTCTGTGTCTGAAAGTGGGTTTACTGTTTAAAGTGGGTTTGCAGTTTAAAAATTTAAGAAGACTTTAGATCACATTTTTGTCATATCAGCATGGTTTCTATCACCCTGACGTTGCTATTGATGGGTGTTTTCTGATTTCTCTCTAATCATGTCATGTAATAATAAGAGCACTAACTAGCATTTACTAAATGTTCATGTGCCAGTCGTAGTTCTAAGGTATTTACATGTATTAACTAATTTAGAACTCTCAAGAACGTTATGAGCTTAAAATGAACTACTTGTATTTTGAGGAGAAGCTCTGCTAAATTATTCGTTTCATCAACTGCTGGATTCAGTTTCCTTTTTTATTTTGCCTTTATTTAAAAATGAAATTGATGTTCTTATTTTCTGTTGGGTATATATTTTACACATACACACATGGTCTCTATTTCCCTTCCCCCTTTTGAGAGAGAATGAGTGCTTGGTGAAATGCTGCTATTGAGGCTGTGGAGTTCCTTGTGCATACCCCACTATTTTGAGTCCTTGTTAGGTCTGTTTAGAGTCTATGGAAAACCCACTTTGAGCTTTAAATGCAGGTGAGTTTCCAGCAAGAGAGGGATGTTTGCATCAACTAAGGAGAATTTGTTAACTGATTCAACAGATTGCAGTTTCCATGAACTAATTGACTTATTTGCGATAAAGAAGTCGTCTCAGGACCAAGGATCCTTGGTGAGAAGAATGCTGACCAGAGACCTTTAATTTGAGCATTAAGATAGAGTCCAGAAGATACGCAGAGTCCACAAGGACAGAGCAGAGCCTGCACTTTCTGGCCATTTCCCAAGAGTAGCAGAAAATGACCAAGTCCCAGGTGAGTAATTCATTTATTTCCTCAATTGTGATTCCATACAGTTCACCCAACTTAAGTGAACAATTTACTGTTGTGGGTCTTTAGTAAGTTTAGAGGCTTCTGCAACTGCCTGATTGTTCAGCCACTATCTAATTTTAGAATATTTTCATCCTCGGGGCGGCTGGGTGGCTCAGTTGGTGAAGCATCTGCCTTCGGCTCAGGTCATGATCTAGGCCTAGGTCCTGGGATCGAGTCCTGCATCGGGCTTCCTGCTCAACAGGGAGCCTGCTTCCCCCTCTCCCTCTGCCTGCCACTCCCCCTGCTTGTGCTCTCTCCCTCAGTCAAATGACTACGTAAAATCTTTAAAAAAAAGAAAAAGAAGAAGAGGAAGAAGATTTTCGTCTTCCTAAAAAGAAGCCCCATCCCCTTAGCCGGTACTCCGCCTCTCTCCCCACCCACATCCAGGCCACCACAGTGCGCTCGCTGTCTCTCTGCATTTGCCCATTCTACCCATACGGTATCAATGGGATCACAGGCTACAAGGTCTTTTGTGACTGCCTTCTCTCATGCAGCCTACTTGCAGGATGGGACATGAATTAATATCTATTGTCTCTCGCTGTGGACTAATATTCTGTTGTGTGACTATAGCACATTTTGTTTATCTGTTCCTCATTTGCTGGACATTTGGATTATTTCCACATTTTGGCTATTAGGATAATGTTACTACGAACATTTGTGTTCTCTCTTCTCTTGGTACATACCTAGGAATGGAATCGCTGGTTCCTATGGTAACTATATTTAACATTTTGAAGAACTGATAAACTTTTTTTTAAAAGTATTTTCCTTTTTTTTTTTTTTTAAGATTTCCTTATGTATTTGAGAGAGAGAGATAGAGAGTGCGTGTGAACGGGCGGGGGGCGGGGGGCGAGGGGTGTGGAGCAGAGGCAGAGGGAGAGAATCTGAAGCAGATGCCCCACTGAGGACAGAGCCTGGTGTGGGGCTCGATCCCACAACTGTGAGACCATGACCTGAGCCGAAATCAAGAGTCGGGCACCTTCCCGACTGAGCCACCCAGGCGCCCCACTGATAAACTTGTTTTAAAGTGGCTGCTACATTTTATAGCCCCACCAGCAATGTACGAGGGCTTCGACTTCTCCAGTCCTCACCAACACTGTCGTCGTCTGATTGTGGCCATTCCAGGGGCTGTGCAATGGTACCCTTGTGGTTTTCATTTGCATTTCCCTCTGTACCCACATTGATGTGTCTGGACATAAAATTTTTTTTTAAAGATTTTTTATTTATTTATAAGACAGAGATAGAGACAGCCAGCGAGAGAGGGAACACAAGCAGGGGGAGTGAGAGGAAGAAGCAGGCTCATAGCGGAAGAGCCTGACGTGGGGCTCCGATCCCATAACGCTGGGATCACGCCCTGAGCCGAAGGCAGACGCTTAACCGCTCTGCCACCCAGGCGCCCCTGGACATAAAATTTTTATTCACATTCTTTATTGCTTTTAGTTGGAAGGCTCTTGTCTGCCTCCAACTTTGGGGAACTTTCTTGTTTTATTTCACTAATTATTTCCTCCCCTTTATTATCCATTCTGTCTAGCTCTGGAATACTTGATGGATTTTTGGATCTAACCTCTGAGTTTAAAAACTTTTCTTTAATATATTTGACTTCTTTTCTTGTCATCTTTATTCTTGTGGAGTTCATCAGTGTGGTAATTCACACTGCAAATGTCCTCTTTCAGTAGATACAATCTGCTGTTTGGCCAGTATATCAAGCTTTCTTTCCGTTCAAGTTTTAATAACAACTCCTTTAACGATTCCATCTAGTGTTTCAACGTGATGGTTGAAGATAAGGGCCTGAAACGGGAGTGTCGTTTACATTAAAATACTTGTTTCAAAATCAAAAATACAGTTTTTCTAGGGATGATAACTTATATAGGATGTAAAATCCAGATCTTGTGTTTGGCTTGAAATCATACTTTTGGGGGCACCTGGGTGGCTCCTTCGGTTAAGCATCTGCCTTCAGCTCAGGTCATGATCTCAGGGTCCCGAGATTGGGTGCCACTCAGCGGGGAGTCTGCTTCTCCCTGTGTACCCCCCCATGCGCTCGCTCTTTTTCTATGTTTCTCTCAAATAAATAAAATCTTTTTTTTTTAAGATTTTATTTATTTATTTGACAGAGAGACAGCCAGCAAGAGAGGGAACACAAGCAGGGGGAGTGGGAGAGGAAGAAGCAGGCTCATAGCAGAGGAGCCTGATGTGGGGCTCAATCCCAGAATGCCAGGATCACGCCCTGAGCCGAAGGCAGATGCTTAACTGCTGTGCCACCCAGGTGCCCCTCAAATAAATAAAATCTTTAAAAAAAAATGGCTAAATAAATGTATCACTTGGGGATGACGTCATTTACAAATAGTAGCTCTGACAATAGGCCATTTAAGTTTCTCCTGCAGGACCTGGAAGTAGACAGTCCTGGGCTGGCACAGCGCTCGAGGGGTGCCATAAAAGGCTATGGGTCTTTCCAGGGTTCACTCTGCCGTACTTCACAAGTCCCTTTTCTTCTCACACGTTACCTCACGGCTCAAGGTGGCTACTGCAGCTCCAAGTACAACGTCTGCTTCAAAAGCGGGGAGAGGGACGCCTGGGTGGCACAGTTGGTTAAGCGTCCAACTCTTAGTTTCCGCTCAGGCCATGATCTCAGGGTCATGGATCAGGTCCCACATCAGGATTCGTGCTCAGCACAGAATCTGCTCAAGACTGTCTCCCCTCTCCCTCTGCCCCTCCCCCTGCTCGCTCGCTCACTCTCTGAAATAAATAAATAAATCCTTTAAAAAATAATAAAAAAATAAAAGCAGGGAGCACAGTAGTGAGAGCAGAGGGTACTGTCACTATCTCTCTCTCTTATCAGAAGAGAGCAGCTTCCCCCAGATCCTGCCGCCAGCATGTAATCACAGCCCTCACTCTGGATGTAAGAGGGAACAGTTATGGTTTGTTACTGGGAACGGGGCGCATTTGCACCCCTCGTACAATTGAGGTTAGCAGACAGATGGAGAAGAGCTAGCCTGAAGGTTACTAGTGGCTCCTTCCCTGGGGTCCTGACATCTTTGATTATCCAGAACCCATTGGTTCAGTCTTACCAGGTGCATGCTCTTGCAGGGGTCACTGTCGTTTGAGGACGTGGCTGTGGACTTCACGTGGGAGGAGTGGCAGCTGCTGGACTCGGCTCAGAAGACGCTGTACAGAAGTGTGACGTTGGAGAACTTGAGCAGCCTTGTGTCACTGGGTAAGGGCACATCGTGTGTGGACGTGGACTCGCGTCCTTTTCCTGGTCATTTTCTGAAAAGTGGGACCTGTGAAGTGTGTAAGGGCTTTGGGCTTTAGTTTAAGAATTCAAAAATTCTTAGCCCTTTCTTGTCTTTGGAGTGTCTGTCCACGCACATCCCCAACGAAAGGCCTCATTCACACCCTCTGAAGCTAAGCATTTATTTATTCTTTAGAAGCCTGAGCCCAAAAAATTGGGCTCAGGTCCTGTGTGACTTCCCATACACAGGGTTTCAACTTATCAGACCAGATGTGATCTCCAGACTGGAGCAGGAGCAGCTGTGGGTAATGGGTGAAGACATCCCCAGTCAGAGCTTTTCAGGTGAGTCTCTGGGAGGCGGTGGAGTTGAAATGCCAGTTGGCAGTAAGCAGCGAGGACAGTGGAGGGGGGGCAGCTGTGCGGTGTTGTTCAGAGAAGTCCCCAAGTCGCTAAACCCTCGAAGTGACCCCGAACCATTGCGCTGAGCTTCTCAGGTACGCATCCATGGGAGGGTCATCTGTCTGTCTTTGCTCTGATTTTGGAGTGAGCTGCGCTTCTCTGGTCTGCATGAAGGAGCTCAACCCCTCTTTCTCATGTCAGACCCCAGACGTTCATTTTGCTCTCCACATCACACACCTTATCCTGCTGATAGATCCCTTTTCTTTTCTCGTAGACACAGGATTCATTGTGATTTTTTCCTCTCACTTTCTAATTTCCACGTATTTTCTTGGCCCTTTCATTGGTAAATGCCTCAGGTAACTATTGTATTCCTGCAGTCATTTCCTCTAGTCTCTCCTTGATTTCTTTTATGACAGTTACTCCTTCTGTGCCTGTAACCAAAGGAATAACATTGGTGTCATCATCCCCTGCCTTTACTGCAACTTTGTATTGCCATGTCTTAGAGTCCAGAGTGTGTGCAAATGAAACCTTTTACCTGGGACAGATTATTATATCATGGCCTCTAACAACCTATTGAGTCAACCTTTTTTTTTTAATCTTTTCCTTATCTATTATTGGTTTTCTACCTCAGTTTCCATGAAAGCACTTCATTTAATTTTAATTCCCAAACATGTACAGGTGTGCGTGATTATTTCTGTAGTTCCAGTTCGTCTGGTTCAGTTATTGAGGAATTCACAACATGTGTTTTATTGTTCTCTTTTCTAGAATACTGGAAAGCTGATGATTACAAAGCATGGCACCAAGAAATTCAAGACGGGATTAAAAAATTGGAACAAGTCCGTGAAATGAATGCAAGTGGGAAAATATTTCAGTCTGGTGTGAACCTTGCACCTTTAAAGCAAAAGCCCAATAAGCGTGTCTCAAATGGAAAACATTTGAAATACTCATTAGATTTATTTACTCAGACTGGAAACTGTGGAAGAAAGAAAGCTGGTAAGGTCAACGGATACGAGAAATCCTTTCCCCATACTGAACGTGAGAAGACTCATGTTGGATTAAAATACTATGAATGTAATGAATGTGGAAAAGTCATCAGCAAGAAGTCACGACTCATTGTCCATCAGAGAACACACACAGGAGAGAAACCATTCCAATGCACTGCATGTGGCAAAGCCTTTTCCCAGAAGTCGCACCTTGTTACACATCAGACAGTTCACACAGGAGAAAAACTCTATGGATGTGAGTGTGGGAAGGCCTTCTCTAGAAAGTCACACCTCATCACACATCAGAGAACTCACACGGGAGAGAAACCGTATGAATGCAGCAACTGTAGCAAAGTCTTCTCTCAGACATCACAGCTCGTCATTCACCAGCGAAGTCACACAGGAGAGAAACCCTATGCCTGTGGTGAATGTGGGAAAGCCTTTAGTGGGAAGTCACAACTCATTACGCATAAGAGAACCCATATAGATGAAAAGCCCAACAAATGCAGTGAATGTGGCAAGGCCTTCAGAGAGAAGTCAAGTCTCAATAAGCATCAGAGAACTCATTCGGGAGAGAAACCCTATGGATGCAGTGAGTGTGGGAAAGCCTTCAGTGGGAAGTCACTCCTCATCAGACACCAGAAAACTCATTCAGGAGAAAAGCCCTATGGATGCGATGAGTGTACGAAAGCATTTATTTGGAAGTCACAGCTCATCATACATCAGCGGACTCACACAGGAGAGAAGCCCTACGAATGCGGCAAATGTGGGAAAGCCTTCTCCCAGAAGTCACACCTCCTCATACATCAGCGGACTCACACAGAACAGAAACCCCAGAAACAGAGCGAATGTGAGAAGCTCTTAAAAAATAATCGCACTTCTCTCCACATCCTAAAACTCATTTAGAGAAAACTTCTGAAGGCCGTGAGTACAGGAAAGGCCGTGGCGGGAAGCGCTACTTCCCTAAACATCAGAATGCCAAATGGGAGAGCGCGCCTGTGTGCGGTGAACGTGGCAAAGACCACAGAGAAAAGCACTCAGCAAACAGTCTAGTCTCGTTGTAAATCAAGTTATTCATATTGAGAACAAAAATAATGATTTAAAAGAACGTAGAAAAATTTGTCCATAGGAATGTTACAAAAAATCAATTTCCAACTCTGGTATTGCATCTTTTAAAGAAAAGATTATTCAATTTTAAATAATAAGCATATGAAACTTTAAAGATACGTATCTGTGCGTATATATATGTTAGCAATCATGACAGTCCTGTAAAGAGCCTGTTGCTTCAGAGGAATATTCCTGAGTATGGCTACATGTTACAAATTTAGTTATTTTCATAGCACATGTGAAATTAATCTGTGAACATGGCGTCTGTCAAGAGTGCTACACAGTGTATATCATTTGTCTTGTACCATAACAGTAGAAGATCAGCTGGACCAAGCGATGTATTTATTATTTAACAAATAGTTTAAGTTACATTGCCAGATACTTTTTGGCACATGTAAATGAGCTTGAGAACTCTTACCGTGCTCTGTCTACAATAATAGAAGCTGGAATTTTTCAATAAAATCTCCTGCCTCCTCTGAGTCACCAGTTTACATACAGAATTGTTCATATTAGGCATGCAAGCAAGAATGTATGTCAACACACGACTGAGTGAGCAAAAGAAAAGCTCTGAATTGCATTGCTCTTCATCTAAGTACATGAGAAATGGGGTTCGTAAAAATAAAAGACCCACGAAGCTTATCCTCCTGTTATTTTTCAGTGGGATTTCTGTAGATTCAGTTGTATGTAGGTTAAATATAATACAGCCAAGAAACTGTATTTTAGGTTGATATGCTAAGACATCATGCAATACTGTTCTCTGTGTCAATCTTTTAATGTTTTCCTAAAGTACTTTGCAAATAATTAGAAGAAACTCACTTAATTAAAAAACACACCACGTAGTTCTATAAGGTCCCATGCAGAGGCTTTTGCTGGGAGGATTAGGGTTTTTGGTGGTTTGATCCAGACATCTTGCACAGATGAGGGTTTAGAAATCAAGCTACTTTATTGTTGGAAAAAAACCCTCTACTTAACATACAAGAAACCTTGCAACGCACCAGGCATTCTCTTGCTTTTAAATATGCCAACCTTAAGTTTATTTTTAAATAATGTGTCTTGAAAATGACAAAAGCCTTTCTTAAATGTTGGTGAAATTCAGAAGTTTGCATCACACCCTCAATGTGTGATTTTCTTATGTTGCCAACACAAGAAATTTATCTGTTGAAACCATCTATTATGCACGTTACCCCTACCTCTGTTTACAATTTTTAGTACTTTCTCTCCTTGATAAAGCCGGACAATGTCAGAACTCTTTCCTGAATGACTGTAACATGCAGACTTACAGAAAAAGGACTGTGTTCATTAGAGAAAGGGAGATTTGTGGACGGTGGTCTTTACATTGCATATCCAAGAGCAAATGTTGTTTGTAAATGGGGTTGCATCAAAATTAAAGTTAGGACCTAGGTTAGCCAAGTATTGCTTTGGGGGGTTGACCTTGACCCCACATTGCTTATGCAGCCCATATGGGGAGGGCTTCATTATTCTGAAGTGTCATGTGAGCACTTGTCTGACTTACCGACCAGGGTCCAAGTTTGAGCACAACAGCTACTCTAAGTGAAGCTGAGGGAATTTAGCTGCAGTTGGCTAAAGAGGCAGCAGGAGAGATGAGAAGCCAGAGAGAGTGGTGAGGGGGAGCTATGAGTAAGTATTCACATGCAGTTTCTGCTCCCGGTCCTTGCAACCTTGGGTTCCTCTGGGTCCGAGGAATTAATCCTTAAGGGAAGAAGGGTCCTATAAAACGTCACAACAGCAGCTCCTTGATGCTATTTTGAGATCTTGTGCTGGGGTTCTAAATCCACAGAACTAGGAATTGCTGGCACACATCTGGGGCCGGGTGGACTCTGTACAGAGCCTCTTAGTATTTCCATGATGACTGTGAGTACCAGTGGGAGACTAAAGCACCCTAATAAGGACAGGACTGCTAGAAACTCAGTCTTCACTAATGAAGACTTGGGTTTCCCCACAAGTAAAGATCCTTGACCCACCAATACCTTGCTAATGGCAGGCATAATATGGAACAGGTGGCAGGAAAAAAGTTACTAAAAAAATGAAGTTTTGTGGTGAGTACAGAGGCGAATATAACTGCTATGTATATTTTTGTTGTTTCAACAAATTTTCCTTCCCTATTTTTTGTTTCGAATTGGAACATTGGTGAGGCTTTGCTTTATAATTTAGTTCATAGGTCATGAGACCAAGAAAAGTCACATTGGGGGCACCTGGGTGGCTCAGTCAGTTAAGCAGCTGACTTCGACTCTGGTCATGATCTCAGGTTCCTGGGATCAAGTCCTGCGTTGGGCTCCCTGCTTAGCGGGGAGTCTGCCTCTGCCCCTTCCTGCTGCTCAAGTGCTCTCTCTCTCTCTCTCTCTCTCAAATAAATAAATACCTTAAAAGTCCTGAAGGATATAAAGTATTTGGGAAATATTATGAACAAAACCGGCCTAATGGACATTATAAGCCTCTACACATTAAATCTGCAGAATGCACATTTTTCAAGTGCCCATAAAACATTTACAAATACAGACCATCTGTGATGCCATAAATCAGGTCTCCGTAGATGAAAATCCTAGGATATGTTCTCTAATAATAGATACAAAAATAAGGGTAAGTCTGAAAAATGCTCAAGTATTTGGAAATTAGGCAATATGCTTATAAAAAAAACACACAAAACGAAGAAATCAAAGGGGAATAAGAATGTAGCTTGGGGGGCGCCTGCGTGGCACAGTGGTTGAGCGTCTGCCTTCGGCTCAGGGCGTGATCCCAGCGTTGTGGGATCGAGCCCCACATCAGGCTCCTCTGCTGGGAGCCTGCCTTCCTCTCCCACTCCCCCTGCTTGTTGTTCCCTCTCTCACTGGCTGTCTCTAACTCTGTCAAATAAATAAATAAAATCTTTAAAAAAAAAAAAAAGAATGTAGCTTGAACTAAATGATAAGAAAAAAAAATCTTAGTTCAAGGGAGGCAGCTTATATGCGGAAAGAAGGAAAGTCTGGTGTGAATGATTTAAGCCTCTATAGAGCATATTAAATCCAAAATGGTAGGAAATAATAAAGATAAAAGAAATCAATAAAATAGGAAACAAAAATAGAGAAAATTAACAAAAATGTAATCAGTTCTTTGAAATTATAAAATGGATAAACCCCAGCTAGAGCGATCAAGAAAATAGAAACTCAAATTACTGGTGGCAGGGATAATAGAGTTTTCCTTACAGATCCTGTAGGTACTAAAAGGTAGATAGAGGGCGCCTGAGTGGCTCAGTCGGTTAAGCGTCTGCCTTCGGTTCAGGTCGTGATCCCAGGGTCCTGGGATCAAGTCCTACACCCGCTCAGCTCTGCTTCTCCCTTTTCCCTCCCCCCACTCATGCTCTCATGTTCTTGTACACATCCGGCCTGATGGGATTAGAGAGGGAGGTTGGGATCTCTGCATTCTCACGACAGCGATAAACAGGGGCATTCAGGGTGTGTTCGCACAAACAGCTCTCCAGCACATACCAAACACAAACCGCTTTGAACATCCCTAATGCACCTGTAAGATCACTGCTGATACAGCCTGCACGAAACAACCCACGAATGCTCTTTTGTAACTTGTACATCCAACAGAACATAAAATGTAATAAATGTTATCATTCCCATGTAATTTTAATTATTGGTAGTATTCATGATGAAATTATTTTTTTAAGATTTTATTTATTGATTTGACAGAGACAGCCAGCGAGAGAGGGGACACAAGCAGAGGGAGAGGAAGAAGCAGACTCCCAGCAGAGGAGCCGGATATGGAACTTGATCCCAGGACTCTGGGATCACACCCTGAGGCGAAGGCAAACGCTCAAGGACTGAGCCACCCAGGCACCCCCATGATGAAATACTTTAATTCTTTACACATAATTACTTATTTTATGTATAAAATGTAACACTTATTTACCTATGTATACATATATATCTTTTTTTTTTTAAGATTTCTTTAGATCCCACGACCCTGGATCATGACCTGAACTGAAATCAAGAGTTGGAAGCCCAAAGAACTGAGCCACCCAGGTGCCCCTGATTTTCAAGTTTTAAATGGTGGGTTACATTCCAGTGTACACTTTTCCTTCACATAATTGTGCAGTGTTAACTGTTTGGGAAAACTTTCCTGTGTGCATGCACTTACCCAGTTAGAACATTTATGATCCTCCCCTTAATTCTTTTTTTTTTTAAAGATTTTATTTATTTATGTGACAGAGAGACAGCCAGCAAGAGAGGGAACACAGCAGGGGAGAGGGAGAGGAAGAAGCAGGCTCCCAGCCGAGGAGCCTGATGTGGGACTCGATCCCCGAACGCCAGGATCACGCCCTGAGCCGAAGGCAGACGCTTAACGACTGAGCTACCCAGGCGCCCCCCTCCCCTTAATTCTTACCACAAAAATAGGGCAAATAAATTCTATGCAGTTGATGAACTGGTGGTCATATAATAGTTTTGTAAAGTTGGTTGGTGAATTGGTCAGGAGCGGTAAAATGCTGTAAAATGTGTCCAGGTCATTGACTCAGCCGCTCTTCCTTGTGGGGTCCACTTGGAAGCAGCGATGGGGGTGCAGTGACTCCTCTAACTTGTATGGGCCGCAAGTTTGCCTACACGTGGGGGCTCTAGCAAAAAGGAGGTATCATCTGCAGCGTGTGGCTGAGCTCAGCATGAATAGTTGTGGGAACACAGGCCCTGAGTTAGATTTTTTTTTTAAAGATTTTATTTATTGTTAGAGAGAGAGAGAGCACAAGCAGGGGGAACGGCAGGCAGAGGGAGAAGCAGGCCCGTTGCTAAGCAAGAAGGGGATGTGGGACTCGATGCCAGGACCCTGGGACCATGACCTGGGCCGAAGCCAGACGCTTAACCAACTGAGCCACCCAGGCACCCCCCTGAGTTAGAATTTAAAACATAAATGATTTTTTTTCTCTATGTGGCAGGGAATGAGAACACACACATTTTCCCTTGAAAGAGCAACGCTAAGTCAACAGAAAATAAGAAATACACTTACGTTTTTATTCCATTTGCTGGGTTCTACAATTTGAGTTGTAATAGGATTATTCTAAAATTGGCTTAGGATAGAATAATATTTATATTAAAATCATCTTAAAATTTATATTTATAATAAATTGTATAGATTTTATATGATACATTATATATTAAAATATACGTTAAAATTTAAAATTTAGGGGCGCCTGGGTGGCACAGCGGTTAAGCGTCTGCCTTCGGCTCAGGGCGTGATCCCGGCATTATGGGATCGCCCCACATCAGGCTATTCTGCTGTGAGCCTGCTTCTTCCTCTCCCACTCCCCCTGCTTGTGTTCCCTCTCTCTCTGGCTGTCTCTATCTCTGTCAAATAAATAAATAAAATCTTTAAAAAAAAAAAAATTTAAAATTTAACAATCATATTAATTGATGCTATTAAATGTGATTATTAAAATTTAAAACAATAGTATTCTATCCAAAGCTGATTTTACCAGTTTAGTGCCAGAGGGACTGTCCACGAGGATGTAGCAATCACTAATGCCTTCTTGTTCATCTTAAGTTACAGAGGTGGACAGGGGACATCTGCAAGTAGAAGGCTGTGACCTCCTGAGGGAGAAAAATGCCCTTGATTCCAGACGTTCCGGAGACGGAGAGCTGCTTTCCGAAGACACTGGAAGCTGGTGAGGGGAGCACCAGCCCACAGTGCTCAGGTGAGCACGAGTCCTGGGCGAGCCTGGGGCGCAGGTGTGTGCAGCGAAGGTGCCAGGCGCGCACACACGCCCTCTCCTGCGGTTACTGCTACATCAGACATGGTCTGCACATTCCAGAGTAAGTGCCAAGTCACTTGGTTCGGAATTAAACTGCTTTCTCTGTGCCGTGAACATTTTGTACAAAATGCTTTCTGTGTTAGAATCTTCTGTTTTTTATGTTCCCCACCCTATTGGATGTTCTCAGATGTGCCATAGCGTCAGCCTGACCAGCCTTTCCTGCCCGAGGCCTCTCTGAGTTGGCATCTGGCCCTGAGAGGGGCTCGGGATGTCCCATCCCTGAGCCCCTTGGGGCCAGTGCGTAAGTAGACATCTGTTCCTGATGGAGGGGAGAGTCAGGGCCAGAAACCAGGGCACAGTCAGGGGGTCCTACGGCGCTCCCTCCGCGGAAGGTCCCTCAGGCCACCAGCCCAGGCTGCCCTGCCCTCCCCCGGAAGGCTCCCTGTGGCTCTAGGATTTTCGGGCGGGTCTTTCCTCCCCTCCGCCGCTCCTAGAGCCAGACTTAAAAGCAGATCGCACAGTGGTTTCAGCAGATGGGCTGCTGAGCAGGGAGCCTGCCGGATCCCAGGACCCCGGGACCTCAGGTCATACCTGAGCCGGAGGCCGACGCTTCACCGACTGAGCCACGCAGGCGCTCCGCCAAAGTTTTAAAAAAGATTTATTGTATTTATTTGAGTGGGGGAGGGGCAGGGGGAAAGGGAGAGAAATCCTGAGCAGGCTCCAGGCCCAGGGCGGAGCCCCAAACAAAGCTCGTTCTCTCCACCCTGAGATCATGCCTGAGCCAAATTAAGAGTCGGTCGACTAGCCGACTGAGCCACCTAGGTGCCCCAGCAAGGCAAATTTTAAGTCTGGTTTACGGCAAACACTTTTTACCCTTTAGAGCCGCTCAGCTAGCGCCTCCTGGGTTCCATCCCGAGCTGGTCCGTTACTTAGAGACCGGTTTTTGCTTAGTAACAGGTCGCTGGTGTTTCCCATTGGCCGCGGCGCCCACGCCCACTGCCCCAAGCGGCTATTGGCTAAGATTGTGTCTGTCTCTTGGCCAATTCCCCGCCTCTGCGTTGCTACGAGACAGCACCCTGCCTAGCAACGGGCGATTCCTAATTGCCACTGGCCGGGGTGCGGTGGCAGGAGGGTTAGCTGCGACTGTTCTGGCTCCTTAACCGCCGGAGACCGTGGCGGGGCTCCTGCCGTCCAGGCCCGGGCTGCGCTGAAGGCGGAGGGCGCCGGGGGCGGGGGGAGTGCTGGGTGCTGCAGGCTCAGCGCGTTCTGCGGAGCTGCAGGGAGACCCCGTCCTCGGGCGAGCTTTGGTGGGGGCTCCAGCAGTCGGGACCCTAAGTGGGGACGGGGACGCGGCCCGGACGCACCTACGGGTTGTGACCCCGCGGGGGCGGGTCGGGCTGGTCCCGGGACCCTCTCTTCCCGCCGCGGGGTTTCAGGGCTGTCCGCTCCTGCACCGGAGTCTCTCCCAGGCCTCCGGGCGGAGGGCGCGCGCGCCCACCCTCCCGCGCGCAACCCTCTCCGGTTCCCTGCTCCCTCGGGCTCTCTCCCGGCACCGCAGTTTCTCGGAATGCGAATTCCTGTCGGAGCCGGCTCCTTTAGTAGCTAGCTGGCTTCCTTCATCCGCTTTATCCGGCAGTTGGGTCATTTGTGTGGTTGCCTTTGTTTTCCGTGTGGTTTTGTGACTTTTGCCCCATTTTTCTCCCTTAGTTTGTAATTTACACGTAAGAACGTGTGCCGCCAAGTTTAAAATATATAACATCTAGTTTATATTTTTATTTATTTTTACTCTCACCTACAATTTTTGAAATATACTATCTCCCCATGGCAAGAAATTCAGCAGGTTTTTTATTTCTAGAGGGCATGTGACACAATTGTACATTTTTTAAAAAATACAGCAGTTGATTAATGCACTTATTTCTTTTTTTTTTTTAAATTTATTTATTTGACAGAGAGAGACAGCCAGTGAGAGAGGGAACACAAGGAGGGGGAGCGGGAGAGGAAAAAGCAGGCTCCCAGCGGAGGAGCCCGATGTGGGGCTCGATCCCAGAACACCGGGATCACGCCCTGAGCCGAAGGCAGACGCTTAACGACCGAGCCGCCCAGGCGCCCCTAATGCACTTATTTCTAAATTTTTCTGTGTGTTATTTCATCCCTAATCTTAAAGGAGAGCTTTTGTGCTTCTTGAAGGATGAATGGGCTTTTCTTATAGGATGGGCTGGAGTGGCTAGCTGGGAGGTTCAAGGCAAGAGGTGGCATGTGAACATCTTTAAAATGGCTTTTATAAAAGAGTAGACTAGTTTAAATTAATTGTAAGGATATACATCAGTAATAACTAAACTCTGTGAAATATAAGTCCCCCTATCAAAACCCAGTTCTCCGTGGCTTCCCTGTAAGAGTAAGTCTATGCTGCCATGGTATCTCGCTTTTATCTGGATCCTCTGTGGCCTTGCTTTCGTAGCCTGTGTATTCTTCCTCAGTGTGGCTGGTCGCTCAGAGTGTCATGTTCTCTTTAACTATTGCACGTTCGCAGGAATATCCACTCTCTGTTACAGCAGGTAGCCTCCCAGTGGTTTTCCTGATTCTGCCCTTTCAACAGATTAATGTTTTCCTGCTTTTGGTTACTTTTGTGACTTTATCTCATTTTCCACCTAAGTTTATAATTAGATTTGGGATACTAATGACGAAGTATACATTTATAAAAAAAAAAAAACTATATTATATTCACTAGAAGACCAACCTGCCCTGACATTCAACAAACAGCAATCTTTCTAATGGTTCCATTAAAACAAAATAGAATCTATTTAACTAAAACTTTCTGGTCATCCTCAATGTTTAAAAAATCCTATCCAATTATGGAATTACTTTAAAATCTACTTTTCAGCCTGGGTGATTACTCCGCTAAGTGTCTAACTCAATTTCAGCTCAGGCCATGATCTCAGGATTGTGAGATTGAGCCCACCCCCTGTGCTTAGTAGGAAGTCTGCTTGAGACTCTCTCCTCCTCCTGCAGCACCCCCCATGCATGCTCTCACTCTCTCTGAAATGAAAAATAAATCTTTAAAAGAAAATCTACTTTTTGTTCGTTTTTATTATTTTAACATTTTTATTGAAGTATAGCTAACAATGAAAGTCTGTTATTGATAGTAATACATTTTTTGGTAAATCAATGTTGGTGAATGTTGAAACTTGGTGTGTTTGGGAAAATGGCTACTTTCAGCTTATTTTTATTAAACTGATTAGAGATAGCATACCATGTTCAGTAGTTATGATGGCAGTGGCATTCCAGGGCAGACGAGTGTGCTGATAACAGCAGGTGTCTCTGTAGAATAAGGAGGCGATTTCTTGATAATCTTTAAAATAGGGACTCTGGGGGCACCCGGGCGGCTCAGTCTGTGAAACTGAAGCATTTCAGCTCAGGTCATGATCTCAGGGTCCTGGGACTGAGTTCCACATCGGGCTCCCTGCTTAGCAGGGAGACTGCTTTTCCCTCTCCCTCTGCCTGCTGCTCCCCCAGCCTGTGCTCTCTTTATCAAATAAAATCGTAAAAAGAAAAAAAAGGTGTATTTATTTGAGAGACACAGAGAGAGAGAGAGTGCGCTGGCGAGCTAAGCAAAGGGAAGAGGGGGAGGGATAGAGGACTAACAGACTGCACCGAGTGAGCGGCCTGAGGCAGGGTCAGGACCTGAGCTGAAACCGAGAGTTGGGCCCTCCACCTACTGTGCCACCTAAGCGCCCCATCTTACAGATTTTTAGATATGTGGAATCATACACTAGATTTTTCTTTTTCTGGGATCTCATTGTACTCGTTTTGGGATTTATTCATGATGTCGTATTGTTTGTTCCTTTTTTATTGCTGAGTTGTGTTCTGTTAGTCCCTTACCTTGGAAACAGACCTGGAAAACAGGTGGTCTAATCGAAGGTGCCCCAAACCACAATTTCTGACACTGCCGGCCAACCACCGCCATAAAGAGGCCGACCTCTGACCCTTCCTCAAGCAGTACAATTCACTGGAGATTTGTCACAGGGGCATGGTTCTCTCATGGTGGCTAAGCTGGGATTCCTACGGATGATGCCTTGTTTCGGCTATATCGAACCTTTGATGCCTCTCGTTGTTTGAAATATTACTCTTTCAGCTAGTTGACATTCTGCCTGACCTATTTTTATGAACTTTCATGGAAGCCAGTCACCATAGCTGCCATCCTGGAAATTATTTTGCTTGTCACTTTCTTAAGTTATTCCAGATATGAGCATATTAAACTAACTTGTAAGCACGCTGTGAGTCATAAAGAAGGTGGAATTTTTATAGCCATGTTTCCTCTTAGATTACTAACATGAATACAAATTAGTGCTTGAAACTGAAATTAACCATGTAAAGTCATCTCGTTTCATCTTTTTATTTATTTTAAAAGATTTTATTTCAGAGAGAGAGTGTGTGAGCAGGGTCAGGGGCAGAGGGAGAGGATCTTCAAGCAGGCTCCCCCATGAGCAGGAAGCCCAACGTGAGGCTCCATGCCACCACCCACGAGACATAACCCAAGACGAAACAGAGTAGGCAGCCCAACCCACTAAGTCACCCAGGCACCTTCTAGTTTCATCTTTTTAAGCAAAGAACTCTGCACAAAACAACTATATAATCTCAATGAGAAACATCAATTTTTGAAACATTATTTAAGAGAGCGAGCGAGCATGGTAGGGGAGGGGCAGAAGGAGAGGGAGAAGCAGGCTCCGGGCTGACCAGGGAGCCAGAGGCGGAGGCGGGGCTGGATCCCAGGACCCTGAGATCACAACCTGAGCTGAAGGAAGACACTTAACCCACTGAGCCACCCAGGCGCCCTTAAAAACATTTTCTAACAAAAGCCTAATATTAAGTACTTGGTAGGTGCTTTTCTAAAAGTCCTAAAGACTTAAACCAGCATGCATTCAAAGACCTCATATGAAAAATTTGATGGAACATCGTTTATTATACTGACAATTTGGGAACATCCTAAATGCCACACAGTAAAGGAATTTTTTTTAAACAAAGCATCTTTATTTTTTTAATGATTTTATTTTTAAGTAATCTCTATACCCAGCATGGGGCTGAACTCAAGCTCAACACCAAGAGTTGCAGGCTCTGCCGACTGAGCCAGCCAGGCACAGTAAGGGAATCGTTAAATTACTGTACATTCTTCCAGTGGAATATTAGGCAGCTCTTAAGATGTATGTTTCATAGACATTTCAGAGCATTGAAAAGGCTCACAATCCAATGTAAAGTGGAAAAAAGCAAAAAACAGGAGTTTCCCAAGTGTCCTCGAAACTAGAGGGAGAGATTGCTGCAGGAAAATTCTTATCCATAGAAAGTGAGGTAATTTTTCATTTTTTCCCTAATTCATTAGTTTCTAAAATTTTCTAATTTCAAATGAATATTTGAAATTAGAAAATATTTTTTAAAAAAGATTTTATTTATTTGAGAGAGAGAGAATGAGAGAGAAAGAGAGCATGAGAGGGGGGAGGGCAGAGGGAGAAGCAAACTCCTCATTGAGTGGGAAGCCTGATGCGGAATTTGATCCTTGGACTCCAGGATCTTGACCTGAGCCAAAGGCAGTCGCTCAACCAACTGAGCCACCCAGGAGCCCCAGAAAATGTTTTTCCTTGAAAATAAAGTTTACATAATGTCCAAAAACAGTAGCAAATTTTAACTCCATGAGTGCTTTTTTCTGTGTAACATTTATCTGTCTACATTGTTTTGATTGCACTTTTTCTTAAAAAACTCTGACACATGGGGCTCCTGGGTGGCGCAGTCGTTAAGCAGCTGCCTTCGGCTCAGGGCGTCTTCCCGGTGCTCTGGGATCGAGCCCCACATCAGGCTCCTCCGCTAGAAGCCTGCTTCTTCCTCTCCCACTCCCCCTGCTTGTGTTCCCTCTCTCGCTGGTTGTCTCTCTCTGTCAAATAAATAAATAAGATCTTTAAAAAATAAATAAAAATTAAAAAAAAATCTGACACAGATATTAACAAGTCTATCCCTCTAGCCGTATTAAAAGATCTGTCTTTGACCTATGGGGTAAGTAAAATATCGTTTCACACACCAAACATTTGTGGCTTTATTTTATAATAGATTTATAATATTTTATTTTATAATATAATACCAGAACCTGAAGTCCTGGTTAGACAGATCAACACTAGGGCACATTTTCACTCACTCTCACGCAGTGAAATGAGTTCTGTCTCCAGGCAAAAGAAGGGTCTTCTGTTCCCATGGTTTTGCACATACTCATTCTCCCCACACTTCCCATGGGGATTCCTTCAGATGAAGGGTTGGCACAGAGCACAAAAGAAAATGGGGGGGGGGCAGAGAAGCAGAGAAGGGGAAGCATTTCTCATTTCCCATCTTGTTTTTTATTTCAAGTATCAGCCCTGGCTCTGATTTTCATGGGTTCTGTGGCTTTATCTTTTGAGCATGATTTTTAGCTGCAATACTTTGCTTTTGGAACCTGTGCTTACTTTCAGTTACCTGCCCATCGCTCCACCCCAGTGGCCCTGCTTTTTGGGTTGGATGCCATGGAGCAGAGGAAGCTTGCTGTCTCATGAACAAGTGTGCAAGGTTTGAGGAATATCCATGATTTTCCAGGTGGGACCTTTCTAGATGCATTTTCCTGTAATATTATAAGAGGTGTTTCCAAACTGCAATTACATTCCATTGTAATGACAAGATTTTCTGTTTGGCCTCAACATCATAGCAGTTCAAAGCTGAAATATGTTCTAGGTGACAAGAAACTTTTACTTCATGTGGTGTTTAAATAAGGTCCTGCCCGGAAGAGGTTATGCTGTCGTGAGGGATGTCCTCTGGAGACCAGTGGGGTTTTAGAGGAACATTTTGCCCTCTCCAGATATTAGCTGACATGTCCCCTGTTGCTCCTGTTTCTGCATAGACGTCCACCTACCCTCTTCCCTTTGGAAAAGCCCCACCCATCTGTGGGTAGGTTTTGATACCACATTTTTATTTTTGAATGCTGAATCCTTTTTTTACATACTTGTATATATTCGCTGAAGCAAAGAAATATGTTAAACAAGTCAGTAAGACTTTCTCTGATGATTCAAGTAAACTTAAGATGAAAACCCCCTTCATTTTCCTGGATTACATCCTCAAAACAGAAGTACAAGTAATGAGTAATCATTACAGACCTCAATATGTTTTGTGCAGGATAGCATTACATCATTGGAAGGAATTAGTAAGTCCTGGTGACATAACCCACAGTCGATGTGTTCTACTGGAATCAGAGAGCGATCAGAGTGTCTAGAATCAGGGCTTGGTAAGCGTTTCCCTGCTCAGCGCAATGTCCAGTTCTTCGTGGAAAGCTGAGATGCTGCTGGGGCTGGAACAGCTGTGTTCTTGAACAAAAAGTCCTGCTTAGCCAGACACATACTGTCTCCAATACCCAAAGAGTCCAATAAGGGGCTGCGTTTTTCCACCTAAACCAAATTTCTTATTTTTTTCTTTTAAGATTTTATTTATTTATTAGAGAGAGAGAGAAAGGGCAGGAGCAGGGGGAGCGGCAGAGGGAGAAGCAGGTTCCCCGCTGAGCAGGGAACCCCATACGCCTCGATCCCAGGTCTCCAGGATCATGACCAGAGCCAAAGGCAGACGCTTAATGGACTAAGCCACCCAGGCGCCCCTAAACCAAATTTCTTAAGAGGAATTTTTAATTCTGGCCTTTGCTATGTCTGGAATCCGAGGCAGGAGAGAGGCGCTGCGCTAAGGCTAAGTGGACGGGTACCTTTGGCCTGACCGCCTCCTCTGTCCCAGCGGTCCTGACACCTGTCGCGCAAGAAGGCTGGGGCTGTGCCTTTGGCGCGGCTGCATCCCAGCCTGCGTAGACTGATAGGGCGAGGCCCTGGTTCCGAGAGCAAGTCCAGAGATCTCAGAGCTTCACAAAACGGCGGGGAATAACAATCTCAGAAGGAGGATACTCGCTTTCCTTATTTAAAGAAAAAGGGTATTCGATGAGAAAAGGTAATAATTACACACCGTGTGAAATTTAAGGCCACAAAGGCGTATGCAGTACAGTCCCCGGACGGAGAGGCTCCCTCCCAAGCATGCACTTCCGTGGGCGCACGGACGGACGTGTGCCTGCCCCCGCCGCCCGGGAAAGCGCCGGGAGAGCCCCCGCGCTCCAGCCCCGCCACCTGCTGAGTCACAGGCGACGAGCAGGGAATGCGGCCGCTCACCGACGCAGCTGCTTTCGCTCGCTCAATCCTCCCGGCGCATTAGCCGACTTCCGGGTCAGTGCTCCCCGGCCGGTGGAAATCGACATCCGGAAGTGCGGGTTTATCTCGCAGATCTCGCCATTAGACAGGCTGACTGCGCTTCGAGCACTTCAAAACCACGCGCACGTCCAACACAGCTTTGAGGATTTGTTTCGGACGCCCGACCCCTAAGTAACTCCATCCCTTTTGCCCTGACTTAACATGGCGCCGACCGCCGAGCTCTCAATAGTCGAAGTCGTCCTGGCCATCACCAAAAATGGCGCTCAGACCCACAGCCAGCCGTCTGCGCACACTCCGCCAGCCCCCACACTCCCCCTCTCGATGGCCGCTCGGGGTTCCGCTCTAGCCGCCGCGTTCGGTGGGCGACACCGCCAGCCAATCGCAGGGCACGGACGCTGCTGGCCCCGCCCGGCTGATCAGCTGAGGGATCCGCGATGTCTGTTGACAGCGGCGGCGGAGGCGGAGGCGGAGGCGGCGGCGGCGG
>NC_048229.1:264847-288823 GCF_002007445.2 Ailuropoda melanoleuca
GGGGGACCGAGGACCGGGGGGCCGGGGCCGGGGATGAGGGCCGGGGGGTGGGGAACAGGGGTCGGGGGCCGGGCCAGGCGACACCCTCGGCGGTGGGAGGCTCCTGGGCGGGGCCCGCTGTGCTATCCAGTTTTTCCAGTGGAATAGGCTCTCGTGTGAGAGCTGCAGTTTATTCACTTACTGGTCGGCGGGGTCACTTCTCAGTGCTTCCTGCCGATTACTTAATCGTCGTTACAACTTCATGAAGTAGGCGCGTGAATGTAATCTACCCCTAGAATGCAGTCTTCTCAAGTTCATGACTACAGAGAGCATCTCCGACCTCCGTGCAATGAAATTGAAGTCAGTAACAGAAAGAACCCTAGAAAATTCAGTGTGGAAATTAAACAACACACTCTTAAACAACCACAGGGTCAAAGAAGAAGTCACAAGGGAAATTGCAAAATATCTTGGAATGAATGAAAATGAAAATGATACGGCACAACTTATGGGGTGCAGTTGAAGCAGTGCTTAGAGGGAAGTTTATAGCTGTGGGTGGCTACATTTAAACAGATCTCAAGCCCCCCCCCTGCCCCTTAGGATGGAATTGCTCAGATATTGTTGGTTGAATGAACCTGGGAAGTACAGGGCCCAAACAAAGTCTTGCAGCTAGGTGAGACAAAGTGTGGTCACCCCTCCCCGATTAACTGCCTCTAAACTCCTAAATGGCCATCTGGCAATTTGACCTCCCTTGTAGCTTTTCTACAGGGAGAGAAGTGCGCTGGACAAGTTAAAAATTTAGTTTGTCTGAAAGTTAATAAATCATCACTTTGACTTTAGATATAGATACATATATATTTTCTTTCTGTAATTTTTTAATTCCAGTCTAATTAATGTACAATGTTTAGTTTCAGGTCTATGATTTCGTGACTCAACGGTTCTATATATTACTCCGTGCTCATGAGAAGTATGCTCTCCTTCCGTTCACCTGGTTTACTCATCTCCCAACCTCCTCCTTTCTGCCAACCACCAGTTCTCTATATTCAAGAGTCTGGTTTTTGTGTTTGACTTTATATTTAAAAAAAGAATGTGGAAAAGTGTTGTTTAAAAACAAATATTTTTATAAGTTAACTATACTGGAATTTAAAAAAACCTAAAAAAGTAAAAGCTAAGTACTATGATAAAAAACAAAATAAGGATAGTAAAGTAAAACACAATTTTTTTTTTTTTAATTTTACCATTTATGGTGTACCTGCACCTGTTTTTGTTTTTGCTTTTTTTTGTTTGTTCTTGGGTAGGTTTTGTTTTTGTTTTTGTTTTGGTAGTCTTAAATCTCAATATCAAGTTAATTTTTTTACAACTGTGAATGTATTTACATGTCATTAGAAACTTTTGAAAAATGCATTAATTGTCTTTAATTGATGTAATAGGAATTTGGTGAAGAGCAGAAACCCTGTGTTTCCGACCTGGCACTACCACATAACTTGCTTTAGGCTGAGGACTTAACTTTCCACACCTTTGTGCCTACTTGGTAGACTGACTGAAGAATGACTGAGGTCTTACCTGTGAAATGCTTAAAAGGAGCCTGGCTAAGAGTTAGCACTTAACGTTTGCTATTGTTATTATAACACAGTATTATAACATCATTTTGCATGTTAATACAAGAAGCAAAACCAGAGTGTTGAGTTAATCTTCTTAGTAGAATTCCTTTTGGTGAATGTATTAACTTTTCCAGAGAGCCAGAAGTTACTGCATTTGTGGGCTGAGGCTGCTGTAACACAATGCCACTGACCTGGAAGCTTAAGCAACCGAAATTTATTTTTCACAATTCTTAAGTCTGAGAAACCCAAGATTAAGGTGCTAGTGGATTTGTTTCTTGGTGAGAGCCCTCCTCTGGATTGCGGACAGCTGCCTTGCTAGTCTTCCGCATGCTAGACAAAAGATTTGGCGTCTCTTCATCTTCTTCTAAGGGTACCAGCCCTATCAGATTAGGGCCCCACCCTAATGATCTCACTTTACCTTTATTGCCTCCTCACAAGCCATGTCTACAGTCACATTGGGGTTCAGGCCTTTAACATAGGAATTTTGGGAAGACACATACTGTACGAGTTATAGAACTTGATTATATTTATTTTAAAACAGTAACGTGTTCTGTATATAAGGCATTATTTCGAGGAAAGGGAGAGCTGAGTGGATATGTGTGGGGAGGGAGATGGAAGACCTCACCTTCCCAAGAGCTTCCTATGCTTGGGGTGTGGCAGAAATGTGCACCAGCCTTGGGAGAAATTTAACCAACTGAATGATAAGCAGGGAAAATGCCAAGAATAGAACTTAGCACAGAGTATCTTGGATCCAAATTAGAATGCTGATGTTCTGGTGTAGAGAAGCTTGTTAAAAACCCATCCCAGTGACGTGGTGACTAGTGCTGGGTTGGGGGCCGCCAACAGACTATCCTGTTGGTTATACTCTGTGCTGGGAAGATCGTGAACGCAGGTGAAGTTTGCCTTGGATAAATGTAGCAAAGCACTTCCCATAATGTATAATGTGGAAGTAAGGTTTCTAATATTTCAGGTTTATGAGATACAGTTCACATACGGTAAAATTCACCCCTTACGGGTGTTCAGTGAGTTTTTGAGAAATGGAATCATCCCTGCCATTAAGAGGAGGAACATTTGCATCACCCTAGAGAGTTCCCTAGTGGTCCTTTGGATCAGCCACCTCCTCTCCATCCCAGCTCTGGCAACTATCCATGTAACTTCTATCCCTATCTTTCTGCCTTTTCCAGAATCTCATGTAAGTGGATGACACAGTGTTCCACCACAGTCTGTGTATGGCTTCTCTCCTTTGACATAATCCTTTTGAAATTCATTTCAGGCTGTTGTGTGTGTCAGTAATTCATTTCCCTCCCTTTGTGTAGTTTCCACGCCCAGTGTAGAGTCCGGCACAGGGCTTGAACTCGCAATCCTGAGATCAAGACCTGAGCTGATACCAGGAGTCGGACATTTAACCGATCAAGCCACCCCAGCACCCCAGTAATGTGTTCCTTTTTGTGGCTATGTAGTATTCCAGTGTTGGATGTACTGCAGTTTGTTTTTTAATTCACCAGTTGCTTCCCATGTTTGGTTATTAAAAATAAAGCTATAAACCTCAGTAGCTATAGTATAAACTTATTATAAGCAAATTAGTGATTAGATAGTAAAAAGCTCTTGAAAGTTTTTATTCTTTTGATTTAAGGAGAGAACAAAGTATTTGAGGATTTCCCCCTTGCATTTACTGAGGGTGTAATGATCGAATTCCACTGTAGACGCATCCCCCTTCTGTTTGAAATTTCCTCAAACATGTACTTGTGTCTGTAATTTTCTTAGTCATGTTTTCTATGACTCTTGGTTATTGCTTCAATTTTGTGATGATTTATGAAACCTTAGATTACATGGTGAAGAAATTAAGGACTGAGTTAAGTAAGATACTGAAGAATTACTTAACTAAGCCCCTTAGTTTTTTTTTTTTTTTAACTTCTTTTTTTATCAGGCTTGCTGCATGTATGTGCACATTGTGAAATTGTCACCAAGGAGCTCTTGATGGAGGGCCAGAGCTGTTGGTGGGGTGGGTACCCTTTAGGTGACGGGGAGTCACAGGTTCAAGACACAGTCATTCTCCCTTTGCTTTGGATTAGTATTTAAATGCTTTTTAAAAAATTGCTTCCTATTGGGGCACCTGGGTGGCTCAGTCGGCTAAGCATCTGTTGATTGTGGCTCAGGTCACGATCTCGGTTCTGGGATCGAGCCCTGCATTGGCCTCTGAGCTCAGCTGTGAGTCTGCGTGAGACTCTCTCTCTCCCTCTGTCTCTTACCCACTCTCTCAAATAAATAAATAAATGCTTTTAAAAATTGCTTCCTATCTTACTTGTTGAGGTGTTGTCTCCTACACTGTATATGACATGGGTCCTGATTTTCAACCACATGCTTTGATAAGCAAAGGGCAGTATTGTGCACAGTCCCCATGGTCATATCCAATGTGTATCCTTTCACTGTTTTAGGTTGTGACCTTTCATTCCCCGGCAATAAACTGGTCTCTGGAGATCACTGTAAAATTATGGTGGATGAAAAATCTGGTCAGGTGTCACTGGAAGATACCAGGTAAGCTCTTTCTGAACTTTTCTTTTTAAAGATTTTTTGTTTTTGTTTTTATGTAATCTCCACACCCAACGTGGGGCCCCAACTCACAACCCTGATATCAAGAGTTACACGTTCCTCTGACTGAAACAGCCAGGCACCCCTCTTTCTGAACTTTTCTGTTTTCTCTTGAAGCCATTGACTACAGAGAAGAAACAAGGGCTTGTTTTCTATGACACAGTAGTTGACTGGGCTGTCAAGTTATTAGAAAATAAATTTTTTGGTTTCCAGTAACAGTTTGGTGTCTGACCCTTCTTGAAAGTATTCAAATTCATACTTAAAAGGCAGTGATAACCTGTTCGAGTTAGACTTCTTTCCTCCAAGTCAAAAAAATCTTCTTTTAAAAAAATTGTATACAGCGTAAGTAGTGCATACAAGTGAAAAGTGTTCCCAAATCCCACTCACCGGTTAGCAATACATATGTATGTATTTTGTGTTAATGAGGTTTTGCTCGATACATTATGTCTGCTTTTTTTGCTTTCATTTATGGAGTGCTATGTGTCAGCGCATCTAGATTCATCTTGTCTTTTTTTTTTTTTTTTAAGATTTTATTTATTTATTCGACAGAGAGAGAGAGAGAGACAGCCAGCGAGAGAGGGAACACAAGCAGGGGGAGTGGGAGAGGAAGAAGCAGGCTCATAGCAGAGGAGCCTGATGTGGGGCTCGATCCTACAATGCCGGGATCACGCCCTGAGCCGAAGGCAGATGCTTAACCGCTGTGCCACCCAGGCGTTCCCATCTTGTCTTTTTCATTACGATTATGTAATTATCTGTCAGTTCCTTTGTTGATGGAGATTCATTATTTTGACTTTTTCTTATTATAAATGACACTGCAATTATTTTCTTCGAAAACCCTTTGCATTCATGTCTGATTATTTTCTTGGGATAAATTTATAGGAAGGAATGCTGTGCCAGAATGTGCCTATTTTAAACCTGGTACAAGTGGCAGATGGCCTTCCAGCAGTAAGTTGAGAGTATGCCTTTTCCACCAGATGAATTTTTGTTTTTGTAAAGGTCAAGTGCTATGAGATTGGTTACTCAAGTTGTAGGGATAGAAGACTAGGAATTAGTCTAATAGGAAGAACTGATGCTCCTTTCCCCTCTTCTAGTAGGTAGCAGGTTAAGGTCTTTATTTCTCAGCCTGACCTCATGTACAATGATGTAGCCGTGGTTCTGGAGCTGTCCTGTGCCAGGGCCTGGCTTTCCAATACTGGCCATATGACGATTTTGGCTTCCTGTGGCCCTTGTAACAAGTTACTACAAACTTAGTGGCTTGAAGTAACACAGAGCTATGATCTTATAATGCCAGAGGTACAAAGTCCAACTCAGGTCTCATTGGACTAAAATCATGGTGTTGGCAGGGCTGTTTCCTTTTGGAGGCTCTAGAAGAGAATCCGTTCCCTGCCTTTTCCAGCTTCTAGAGGCCATCACGTTCCTTGGCTGAGGTGGCTGGAGGGGAGAGGGTGTTCCAGGCAGAAGGAACTACAGGTGCTGAGGCCCAGAGGCACAAGCAGGCTCTGCGTGCTCAGAGTGAGTGGTGAGTGCAAAGCCGGGCAGTAGACTGCCGCATGAAGGCCCTGGTGTCCACACTACGGAGTTTGGACCTCAGCCTGAGAACAGTGAGAAGTGATCAAGGGGGTTTAAGTAGAACAGTGAAATCAGCCGTTTTGGGTTAGAAAGAGCATGAGAGTGGGTCGTGAGAAGCCTGGCGGCCGAGACCCTGGCTGTAGTGGGCAGCACCGCCAGCTGTTGTGAGTGAAGTCTCACTGGGACACAGCCACAGCTCCTTGACTGGGGCCTGTCTGGCTGCTTTCCTGTGACAGAGGCAGAGCTGAGTAGTTGGGGCAGAGACTGTGTGATTATACAGCCTGAACTATTTACTTTCTGGCCCTTTACAGAACACCAAAGTAGTGGGCATCTCAGATGTAAAAACCAGGCCTCTGCACCACCGGAGGCCTTCAGAGTGAGGCCGCAGAGTTAAGCTTGGGTGGTTGGAGTGCCTGCAGTTGGGTTGCTTTGCTTGCTGGCTGAGTTTTGTTCTTGTCTTGTACACTGTCCCCCTGTGGTGTGCGCTTCGTCCGCTCATGATTTTCTGTCAGGTCTCTACTCGGGAGTCCCTCCTCGGGGAAGTGCTGTTCCATCCTGTCCCATCTGGCTTAGGCTTCTGTCTGTCCCCTCAGCAGCCTGTCCCTCTTCCACCTGTGCTCCCTGATTGACTGGAGTGACCTCCCAGCTGAGGGACCGTGCCACCTCCCAGTCTATAGCCTGGCATTTATTTGCTTCTGTTCGGAACCTGCCTCTCTCTTTCTCTCTCTTTTTTTTAAGTAGGCTCCACTCCCTGTGTGGAGCCCAATGTGGGGCTTGAACTCACGATCAAGACCTGAGCCGAGGTAAAAGAGTCAGATGCTTAGCCGACTGAGCCACACAGGCGCCCCTTGGAACCTGTTTCTTTAAGAGGTGTCAGTGCTGATTTCAGGAATGAGCTGACCCGGTTGAAACTCCTGGAGGGAGGAGTAGATCTGTGGACAGAGCGGAATGCAGAAGTGGGAGAGAAGCTGGAAATCAGAGCTGCTGGTAGAAGTCCAGGGGTGCAGCAGGAGGCAGATGGAGGAGAACGTGGCGTGGGGAAAAGCAGACATGTTGATAGCATTGGTTGCTGGTTTGACTGTCAGTAAGGGGGCAACAGGCAAGCTTTTTAGTGTGGCACTTGCATATATGGCTCCTTAAATATTTACATTGTTCTTATGAGCATTTTATCATTTTCAAAGCAGTAATATTAAATTGTTTCCCTAGTGGTGGTAGAAAAAGAAAATTTTAACTCCCAAGTTATTTTAAGTAGGATAAATTGCAATTTTGTTGTCTCTACAGCACCAATGGAACAGTAATTAACAAGCTGAAGGTTGTTAAGAAGCAGACTTGCCCTTTGCAGACGGGGGATGTCATCTATTTGGTGTACAGGAAGAATGAGCCAGAACACAGTAAGAGAGAGGGAGTGGACAGGGTGGACACGGAGGTGGTTCGTGGTGGGGAGGTCCTGCTGCGGCTGGGAAGCGTCATTGAAAGGAAGTCTGCTGAAGCAGCTATTTCCCTTAGGAATGTTAGCGTTAGCTACATGTTCTTTGTTTTTGATGTAGAGTCTTGGTGTGAGTCGTGTCTGTTGAGGAATGGGGGTGTTGACGTTGCGGTCTGAGTCCCAGCCATTCTTCAGAAATCTCATGGTCACGAGCTGTGCATCTCAGAAGGGCCAGGAGAAGTGAACAGGGAGGGCTAGGTGACTTAGCAGAGGAAACATGAGCTGTGGACAGGAAGACCTGGGATATGGGCCGGAGGCCAGTGCTCGCTCTGCTTTCGGAGACCTTACAGGAGACGACAGATGTCTGATTGGGTCCCGTTTGGGCTTGTCCAGATCTGAGTATCTGTGTTTGGGGAAGAAGAATGATATAGGACAAGGACAGTTGAGGGAGTTTTTCCAAGGTTGCCCCCGAACTGGAAGAAGGAGGAAATACTCTCAGGTTAATGTCAGCATAGTCAAAGCCAGCCCCTGACCACGTGGCAGGGTCTTGTGTCTGCTCCTTCTGGTAGTTTGAAGTGACAAGCACAGCACAGATTCATCACTTCGCCTTCCCTAGTCTGCTTCCTAGATCCAGACATTTTTTCCTGAGTCTTATTTATTTTAAAGTTGGTTAAGATATTTTGGGTCTCTTGTTTTGAAATCCCTTAAACTGGTTAATGTTTTTACTAGCTGGTAAGTCAACGTAGTCAACAAGGACAAAGGGACTGAAGTGACAGGAAGGAGAAGAAGAGGGAAGTGAGTTCTGGCTGGTGCATGGGGACTCTGTTCTGATTGGGGTAATTTCCTTTTAGATGTGGCGTACCTCTATGAATCGTTAAATGAAAAGCAAGGCATCACACAAGACTCCTTTGGTAAGTGAGAGCGTAACAAAGTGGATGCGTAGTAAGGGCTATTGATTCTTACCAGGAAAGCCTTTTCGTCTGCTGGAATGTCTTGCCTGGAGTAATGGTGCTCCAGCTGAACCCTGATTATATGCTTTTCTGCTCCTTTTGTGCTTGCAGAAGCTAATAAAGAGAATGTGTTCCACGTGACCAAAGATACCTCAGGCGCAGGGCAAGGTGACGACCCCCAGGTCCTGCCGTCATCGCCCACCACTCAGGCGTGCTTTGAGGAACCACAGCCATCGACGTCGACATCGGACCTCTTCCCCACGGCTTCTCCCTCTTCCATGGAGCCCGCCTGTGCAGGGCAAGCGCCTTCCTCCAGCTCTGGTGAGACGGGAATCTCGGGATGGTAGCTGCATTGCTTCCTGGTCACTAATTTTGACCTGTGTGATTAAGGAGACAGACACATAAGCCACTGAGGAAGTCAGAGGTGGCATCAGGCATCAAGCTCTCAGTAGCAAGGTTGCCGAGGTAGCAGATGATGTCCTGTTCCACCTGTAGTAGCAATGCTGAAAGTGGGAGACTATGGTACCACGGTCGTTCTTGCAGTTCTAGTGGGCTGTCGTTCACATGCCATAGCAATCACCCAGCTGGAGTGTACACTTCAGTGGGCTTTACTGTATTTATAGTGCTGTGCATTCATCACCACTGTGCAATTCCAGAACATTTCCATCACCCCAAAAAGAGACCCCATACTCATCAGCAGTCACTGCCCCAGCCCAGCAACCACTAACCTGCTTTCTGTCTCTATGGATTTGCCTCTTCTGGACATTTCAGCCAAGTCGAATCATGTACTCTGTGGCCTTTTGTGTCTGCTGCTTTCACTGAGCATAATGTTTTCAAGATTCACCCAGAGTAACATGTTATTTATTTATTTCGAATGATTTTATTTATTTATTTGAGAGAGAGAGAGAGCACACAAGCCAGGGGGAGAGGCAGAGGGAGAAGCAGACTCCCCGCCGAGCAGGGAGCCCGACTTGGGGCTCGATCCCAGGACCCCGGGATCATGACCTGAGCTGAAGGCAGACGCTTCACTGACTGAGCCACCCGGGTGCTCCTCCCTCTCTCATTTTTAACATTGTAGTGCACGGAGACCCTCTTAAATCTCAGGGTGTGTTTGTGAGTAATGGAAATCCTGGCTCCCAGAACAGAGTCTGGAGACTCGCAGCCCAGCCCTGGCTCACCAGCTCAAGATGTCAGCAGACACTTTCTGTCCATTTCATGTTGCCTCTTTGTCTTCTTTTAATCTTGTGGTTGCAAGAAGGCTGCCAGAGCTCTACCTGCCGCAGCCACATTCAGAGGCAGAAACCAGCAAAGCCTTTGTAAAAAGAGCTCTATTGTGGGCTCAGCAGTAGCAAAGGAATTGTTTCCAGAAGACTCCTCCATCTCCTTGGCCAACCCGGCTGTTCTGCTAGAAGTTAGTCCTTATTTTTGGATCTGTTCTGGTGGGATTTAGGAAAGGAGAGGCAGTAAACACAGGGACTCAGTATGCTTCCTTGAGACCCGAACCCGCCTTTCTCCCACACTGTTTGAACCTGTTTCCATTTTTGCGAACTTGGGTTTTACTTGGCATCCCCATCTCTCCTGTTTGTTGTCCTCATTAAGGCTTCGTAGCACCCACCACCTTCCTTACCCAGAGCCTCCTTTGCCCAGCCTAACTCAGCAGCAGCAGCGAGCTCCACACAACACACCCCACACTTTTCCCAGATATGTGGCACCCCGTGTGAACAGTAACATTCTGAGTGCTGTTTTAGGGCATCCATGAGAGGGCCTCGTAGGTACTTACTGGGCATGCTTAGTTACAAAAAAGGCTACGGACAGTGAGTACCATCTGAGTCTCGCCCACCACCTCCAAGAGAAGACCAGCAGCATAGACCAAACCAGTGACCACAAGAGCCCCTCCAGCCTGTCTCCTGCCACTCCGGAACCGTAGTCCCTGTTTCTCAGAGGCCTCTGACCTACCTCTGTTTTAGCATCATCGCCTCAAGTGAAAAGAAAAGGCAATCACAGTCCCTAGATGGAGACATGCCCGAGACTGCAAAGTTACCCAGATGGTTGGAGTTCTTCAGGTTCTGGAGGCTCCTGTGCCCTCGAGAGGGTCACCTGGGGCCCTTAAACCACAGCGGCATGGCACAGTTAGGGCCTGTGCTGTCAAGCTCCTGGCTCCACCCACCTGAGGGCTCACCCTTGTGCTGGCAGTCCCAAGAGGAGGAGAAGTGACATTCAGTGACCTTGAGTGTGGTCCCAGGGCGTGTTGAGTATGAGCACAGAGAAGATGGAAAGTTGTGGGCATTCTGGATTGCGTGCTACTCTCCACCTGTCTGCCTATATAAAAATATGCTTTGTCTCTAGTGCCAAGGTGTGTGTTTTGTAGTTATTTTAGTAGTTCTTCAGCATGAAAGCATAAAACAGCTCTGGCCTATAAGGAAAACCTACTTCAGCAGTAGAAATTTTTTCTGTTCCGTCTATATACATGGTACAGTGTGTAATATGAGTGGTTAGGTTCTGGTAGTTTTTTTGATAATGTTCTAATTTCATTAAAGGAAACCACAGTGAGGTATCACCTCACACCTATTAGAATGGCCAGCATCAAAAAGACAAGGGATAACAGGTGTTGGCGAAGATGTGGAGAAAGGGGAACCCTCTTACACTATTGGTGGGAATGCAACCTGATGCATCTGCTCTGGAAAACAGTATGGAGGGTCCTCAAACAGTTAATCACCGTTAGATCCCGTAATCTCACTTCTGGGTATATATCCAGAGGAAGTAAAATCACTCTCTGGAAGAGATGTCCGCACCCTCATGTTCCTGAAGCCTTATTCGCAAAGGCCAAGACGCGGAAACAACCTAAGTGTCCAATGATGGGTGAATGGATAAAGAAAATGTGGTGTGTGTGTGTGTATACACATACAATTGTTAATTTTACTATAAAAGGGCAACTCATTTATATATTGTGCAATTAAAAAAATAAAATCATAAACAGAAAAAATTTTGCTGGAAGCAAATTGTTCAGATGGAAAGCTTAGTCCAGTTCTGTAAAGTTGGGGAAATTTTTCTGTGTATCTATCTAAGGGTATACATACTAAGAAAATAACCAGCCTGCTGAGTGTGAGGTTGGGTGCCAGGTGCTTTTATAAGTTCTAAGTAAATCCTTACCGTGGGTCTGTTGGAGAAGTACCATCATCATGATCTTCATTCTGTGGTGAGAAGCTTGACTCAGCACAGGGGGCCCTCCCGTGGTGAGAGTGAGAGCCGGAGCCAGGAGCCTGCCCTTGAAGCTGCCTCTTTTCTTCCCTTGGGGTATAAGCGCATTTGCTCCCCAAACAATTCTAACCTTTTTCCTTTGGTGGTAGTAGGGCAGTTTCTTTCTTTTTCAAAATGACAGCGCTTACCACTAAGTAATTGTAGTATAGTATTATAAACTAGGTCTTTAGATAAAGGTTATTAGAAAGTCTCCTTATCTTTCTGCAGAGCTCATTTAAGTTGGTGACTCTGGCTTCTTGCTTATGCAGATCAGTGCTTTCCCTGTGAGTTACTACTGCTTCTTTCGCTTTATCACCTCACCATCCGTATCATCTGTCTAGCCTTCGTGTCCTTGCCTGTTGCATCCCTGTTCGGGGAGGCTGGTGTGTGTGCCTCTGTGCTGGTTACAGCATGGTGAGTGTGCTTCTGTGTTGATTACAAATGGTGAGTGTTCGGCAGTGCTTAGCATGTGGATTGGCCCCATGTGAGACTGAACGTCCTGGGGCTGACCCCCGTGAATGTGCTCCAGCTCCACCCGGCACAACAGTGGGCACAAATGCATTTCAGAAGTGTTGTTGCGTATTTCTAGTGAGTGTATGTTACTGAGAGCACAGCATCTGGGATTACCTCGACCTGACTTGCATCTGTGATGTTGACCTGCCGTGCTTTCTTCTTCTAGGGCAGATGAATCAGAATGTCTCTTGTGTCCCTCTCACAGGCTCCAGAGATGCAGGCGTCTCCCCGACAGAGTGTGGTCCGTCTGTGGCAGGTGACGAAATCCCCACCTTTCCTTCAGCTCTCCCACACAGAGAGGGGGCACCCTTTTCTCTGTCAGAACCCCGGGATCAGGAGGATTTGGAGCCCAGCAGGAAGAGAATGAAAGGAGGTCAGAGTCTCGGGGTTCTGTGTGTCTCTGGCCCTTGTGAGAGTGCCTGGGGCCCCAGCGAGGTTGTTTGAGCTGCTCCCGGTGGGGCCTCCCCTTCTGCAGAAGTATGAGGATGTGTCTCAGGCAGACACCTGTGGTGCCTCAGCTTTTTTGGAATGGAAATCTGAGCTTTTTCTTTTTGACATCATCAGGATTGAGCTGTGTTTACTGTCAGGTTATGCTCAGGGTCTGGACGCAGAGCATTCCGAGTTGCAGTTCTGTCCTGATTTGACAATCATTTTTTAAGAACGTGTTGTCTTTGGGGGCGCCTGGCTGGCTCAGTCGGAGGAGACTCTGAATCTTGATCTGGGAGTCTTGGGTTCCAGCCCCACGTTGGGTGTAGAGCTTACTAAATACATAAGCTCAAAAAAAAAAAAATAATAAGTTGTCCTTAAGTGATAGTTTTAACCTTCTCATGAAGGTGATTTAGAGGAAAATCTGCACGGAAAAAGACAAAGTTAAAAAGACTGTAAAAAGTAATTGGGAATATGTAAGTGGGACAATGGCTGCACTATAGGCCTGAGAGCCGCCTGAGGATTGGAGCAGTGAGACCAAGAGGCTTTGGGAGGGAGGGCCTCGGGGAAGGAGACTAGAATATTGGGTGTGTTGGATAGAAAATTGAATTCACTGGCTTGGGGAGGGTGTGGAAAGAATCGGCAACAGTACATAAAATAAGCAAGTATAAAAACGAGGCCATTTTGGGGGGCACCTGGGTGGCTCAGTTGGTTAAGCGTCTGCTTTTGGCTCAGGTCATGATCCCGGGGTCCTGGGATCGAGTCCCAGTTGGGCTACTTGCTCATCAGGGAGCCTGCTTCTCCTTCTCCCTCTGCTCCTCCTGCCCCCCGCTCAAATAAATAAATAAAATCTTTAAAAAATAAAGAAATAAAAATGAGGCCATTTTTTACTCCAGCACAAATGAAAAATTGTGTAGGGAAGAAAACTTAATTACGGTAAACTGTTCGGCTCAGCAGTGCGTATTTACCTAAGCATAGTAAGGAAATACGATACGGGAACCAGCAACCGTATGATAATAATAGTGCGAGTACCGTGCAGGGGGGAGAACCCCTCTCTACCTCAATAGATGTCAGGAGATGGCGTCTGAAATCAATGAATGTAAACACGCATTACGGTTCAGAAATGTGGAGTCCAGACCAGCAGACGTGGCTAAAACACGGAGGTCACTCACTCGCAGGAGCTTAGGCCGCGGCAGAAGGCTGCTGCTTTTGTGTTCTTTTTAATGTTTGACGTTGTAAATGTGTGCAAGTATTTCTTTAATTAAAAATAAAAATCCGTGGTTAGCAGCACAGGAGCATTCTAGAACACCAGCAGAGGAAAACATTCACAGCTCCTGGTAACGTCGGAGAGTGTGCTCTCCGGTGTGTACGCAAGTCACGTTTTTTGTTTAAAGAAGAATGACATTACGCACATACTGTGCCACAGTGGCCTTTATCTTTTAAGCATGTGTCCCCAGTGCCTCTTTTTATGCCATTAACTGTTCTTCTAAAACAAAACTTAAGTGTATTGGAATATGAAACTTCTTTTAGGCCTTCTTAAGAATGCCGGCGAGAGCTGTGTCTTCTGTCGTAGGTCAAGGTGTTCATAGAACGAGAGGACCCAGTGCCTGCTGCTTCCTCCCTTGGTTGTGGCGGTCAGAACGCACCCTTTCTCTCACAGATGGGGAGCCGGACCTGAGCCTGCAGTTGTTGGTTACAGACCAGTGTAGAGACGCGCACACCACCCTTGGGAATGTCAGATCCGAGGCCGTGAAACCGGACAAGATGGAGGAGACCCTCACGTGCATCATCTGCCAGGACCTGCTGCACGACTGTGTGAGGTACGCGCCGCGGCGGGGGAGGAGCGGCTGTGGGGAAGCAGCCCTCTGGGTCCTGTCGGGTTCGGTGCTGCAGAGGTTATCGTTGTCCTTTTACTCACGTGGCCAACGTGCACAGAGCCCGGCGCCCGTAACTGGGGCTGTAGAGGAGCCGGCGTGGCTGGTGTGGGATGGCCTCGGTCGGCACAGGTTCCGTGTAACCCCAGCGGCCCGCTGCTCCGCGGACACAGAACAGAGGAGAACTGTGCCGAGCTTTAAGGGAGTGTGGTAGTTAACACAGAGGGAATGCCCCGGAATGAGGGTCCCCGGAGCAGCTTAGGGAGAGCCCTCCTTGCTTCCCTGAGGGAACTTAAAGAGCGAGAGCCCTCTGAATTTCCACTTAAATGCCAGTCTTTTCCACACTTAGTGTCCCTGTTCCTCGTATTCCTGGAGTCACAGCCTGCTCTACTGTCCCTCCTGGAGCACAGATTGTCGCTTCTGGTTTCTTTTACAAGGACCAAGTTAAAATAGTTGAGGTTGAACACTGTTCTCACATGGGAACCAGTTCTCGCGTGGGTTGTGGAGGGCAGGTGGCATTTCCGGTGCGTTAGCTGAGGGTGCAGATGCCGCCAGCAGTGGGCCCCATAATGCAGGTGGGTGTGGCACCCGAGAATCATGGGTTCTAGGCTCTGCTGAGTCAAGTGAGCTCAGTGGGTGGGTGGGTAATTTGCTCACTCTTCTGTTTTGTAACCAACCGTCAGCCTGAGCGAGGCCATGTCCTTCTCTGGGGAAAGAGGCAGCGTGAACGGGGGTCCCTGCTTCTCACGCTGCAGGCAGGCCATGCCCCATGTGCCCTGGCGTCTGGGGGGCTGCTGCGGGGTGGCATACAGATGCCCCATCTGCACGTGCTCTGCGGGGGCATCTGAAGAGCTGTCCTTGTGCCCTCAGCCTGCAGCCCTGCATGCACACCTTCTGCGCGGCCTGCTACTCCGGTTGGATGGAGCGCTCCACCTTGTGCCCCACCTGCCGCTGTCCAGTCGAGAGGATCTGTAAAAACCACATCCTGAACAACCTGGTGGAGGCCTACCTTCTCCAGCACCCAGGCAAGTGGGGAGCCTGCCCAGCTCCTGGAGACGGTGGGTGTCTCTCCAGGGGCCCCTCAGCCAGTAGAGCCATGACCTTTGCGTTGCAGACAAGAGTCGCAGTGAGGAAGATGTGCGGAGCATGGCTGCCAGGAACAAGATCACGCAGGACATGCTGCAGCCCAAAGTCAGGAGGTCTTTCTCCGACGAGGAGGGCAGTTCGGAGGACCTGCTGGAGCTGTCGGATGTGGACAGCGAATCCTCGGATGTTAGGTGAGCCTACGCCTGGCTCTGAGTGGGGCAGGGAGCCGGGCAGGCAGCACGGAGTCTGGGTTCTGCCCCGAGCAATCCAGCTCCTGCATCGTCTGGCCTCCCTTATCGTGGGGGATGTCAGCTAGTGACGTTGCCTGCCTTGACCATGGCAAGGATGGGGTGGGCACCGGCCAAGGACAGCCGCTCACTCGGGTGACCGGGTGGGTATTTGCTATCCTGCCTCCTCCAATACCCCCCCCTTTTCAGGTATACATGCAACATTTGTTTTTTGTTCTTATTTATCTGTATTTATTTCCAGCTTTATTGAGATGTAACTGGCACACAGCACCCTTTGAGTTTAAGGTGTAGTGGCTAGTGAATGGCTTGACTGACATCTGTTCTAAAATGAAGACCGCCATAACCCACACCTGTTAGTTGCTGATGCCTCGTCAGGTGCCTTGGTGCCCTGGCTACAGCGATGTCATGATTTAACATGTTGTTTGTCCCACGTACGCGCACTAGCTCTGTAGCTCACCCACTGAGCATCTGAGCTCTACGCGGGGAGTTGCGTTATCACCATGTGTCAGGATGGTAACGTCGAGAAGCTGCAGCTACCTGGCTGAGAGATGCCGTCCTGTGAGACCTTGTCTTAGCTTCTGTGGGGTGCTGCCGTTTCCTGACTCTGAAGTCCACCGTCTGAGTTTCAGATGGAGGCCATCACGTTTAGAAAGACAAAAATCAAACTTCCCAAATTTATTATGTTTTGTTTCTTTTTGTAAAATTTAGCAAATGACGGTCAAGCAAAAGAAGAAATCAAAAATCGCTTTGGCGTGAACATTTTACTGTGTGTCCTTCTGGCCACTCGTGTATGTCGCCACACGTACTTCCTTTGTTAACTGAGTAAAACACGATATACTGAAAAGTACTCTTACAAAGATGGGATTGTACCGTACACACGGTTTTGTAGAATTCTCGGTGTCGTGACCCGAGCAGCCGTGCTGCAGCGCACGCCCTGCGGCTACAGTTTTGTCCACTAGTTCTCGGAGGGAAGAATGGCAGTGGAGCTGTCAGGTCGGAGAGCCTGACCCGGGTGCCTGGCTGGACCTGGCACCTGTGTCATCCAGTGCCTGTCAGAAAGGTCTTAGTGATGGCCTCCTAGAGGTTTGTGGAGGGAGATCAGGAAATGCTGCCTGCACTCAGTGTTGCCCGAGACGAAGGCCATCTTGTTCCTAAATGTGGTTGAGCGTTTTCTCACTGGTGGTGATTTTCTAGCCAGGTCTTCCCCTTCTTCCTCACTGGCTCTGCCATCAGAGGCAGGCTCAGGAAGGCGCTCTCTGAAATGAGGGGAGTCTGTCTCTTCTGCTTGTGGGTTGGTTTTTACCATCTGTGTTTTTGGCAAGCTCAGCTGAAGTGCGTAAAGCTGGGCCGGGCAGGACCTCTGCTGGCGGTGGGGAAGCCGCTGGACGACAGCAGCATTCAGCTGTGGCACGTTGCGCTCTGATTTGAATGCAGTTTCTTAGGTGCCCGGGGTGGAAGTCCTGAGTGTGTTGGGCAAGCTGGGTCTGCCTGTGTTAGTAGTTCACAGCTCGCCCAGCATCGGGCCTGTGAGAGCGCGTCCTGCCCCGTGTGGGGACTGAGCGGCCGCGCTCTTGGAGATGCTGTGCTGAAGTACGGGGTGGGCAGGACGTGTCTTCGTATGCTAGCACCCGCCAAGGGGGTTGAGGGTGGCGAGGAGCAGAGCCCTCCACCTACTCCTCCAGGGTGAGCACGGACTGGGTGCCCAGCGGGGACAGGCCATCTTTCCCCTTCACACAGTGGGTGACAGCAGCTGGTGCAGAGCTGAGGTGTGAAGCGGGGGACAGTGAGCAGAGAAGACGCCTTCAGGCTTGGGATCTGGGCCTGGTCTTGTCATCAGGGCTAGGGGCATGGCTGCCTCCACCCACATGCTCGAGAGCAGGGGTTGCCTTGCAGCTCCGCACTCCACGTGTCTGTGTGCTTTCCTTGCAGCCAGCCGTACATTGTATGCAGACAGTGCCCCGAGTACCGGAGGCAGGCGGGGCAGTCCCTCCCCTGCCCAGGGCCTGGCAGTGAGCCTGGGGCAGCACCGACTCCTGGAGATGCACCATCGACATCCACCAGTGTCACGGCAGGTGAGACGCCACCTTCCGTGCTGTCATCCTGCCATAACCACACAGGACACAGCAGTTGTTCTTGTGGGCTCCTCTCCCGTTCCTACCCAACTCCTGTCACTGCCTCCATGGTCCTGCCACCGCTTGTAACCTGTTGCTTCTCCTAGTCTGTTTTGGGCTAAGAAACCAGAGAGTTAACTTGTTCTGTTGTGGACCTCTGCTCTTGGACAGCCTGGGGGGTTCAGTCCTGAGCCTGACATTTGGGATGCCCAGCCTGTCGCTTCGGGTGGTTGGTACCCCCAGGGTTGCTTGCTAAAGCAGAAATGACCAACGCACATGGGCCCCTCCAGTGAGAGACTGGCTTCTTTTCAGCAGTGGGTCATGGTGTCATCAGAGCCACCCTGAGCTCTGCCTGCTGCCTGTTTGCAGTGGCCAGATGCCATCCAGAAAGGAAAGACGACAGGTGGAATCTCACATTTTTGGCCCTGGCCATTCTGTAGTTCATGGCCCCACAGGGTCCGGTTTCTTAGAGCCTGTCATGAGGCCACTGATCCAAAATTGTGACCCAGAGCGGTGTTCATAGCCATCTGCCGTGATGCCATGCTGCGGCTCTCTCCGTGGGTTCCCATAAGCCCCGTGGACAGGGATGGGCAGTGCAGTGCCTGGTCACCTCCTGACTCTGCCGTTCCTTAGGTGGGCTCCATCGTTTTCAGACTGCATATGGAAGTCCGCAGTGGGACGGGGTCTGTAGCAAGTTTGTGCGCATAGTCGGAGCCTCCTGTGCGGCCATGGAGTGTTCCAGGGGCTGGGCCAGTCATGCCCACCAGGCCTGTCCCTTGTTTGTCTGGAAGACACAGAACTTAATGCAGAACTTGCTTTGTTGTATTATGGCGTGTGCTTTATGGCCTAAGGGAATGGTGGGAAACCTCCAAGTGATCTTTGAAATCTTACTACAACTGCTGAACCAAAAAGTCACTTTGCTTATTTTTCATTCTATTTTAAAATGCTCCTTTTAAGTGGTAGGCTGTCATTTGGCCATTTAAGAAAACAGGTCTGAGTTCTCCCTCAGTTTTCTTGTGGATCGGTCTCCTTGTGTGCTTTCCAGCCACTCCCCTAGATGTGGGTCTGACCTGTTCTCTGTGCCGGTATGTGCCGCCTGAATATCCTGTCCCTCTGCAGCCCAGGATTACGTGTGCGCCCTGCAAGGAAGCCATGCCATATGCACCTGCTGCTTCCAGCCCATGCCTGACCGGAGGGCAGAACGTGAGCAGGACCCCCGCATCGCCCCCCAGCAGTGTGAGTAAGGGTGTGCGTGTACGCTGCCTGCCTGAGCAACCTCCCCACCATGGAGCCTGTCCTTTGGATCCTTCTAGGCTCAGGTTTCAGAACGGTGTTGACTGCTGTGCATGGTGGGAAGTAAAGACATGGCTGTGTTTTCTCATCTGCAGTGTCGGTTGTCTCCGTGCAATCAATCATATTGAATAACCGTCTCTTTCCATCCACTGATAACCCACTCCTGTCATACACCAACTTTCCATGTACGGGTGGTTCTCTTTCTGAAGTTTGCATCTGATATTTGTCCCCACATCAGGACCTTAATATTCCTATAACGTGTCACTTTGTTTTTTAAGATTTTTATTTATGTATTTTAAAGAGAGTGCACGCACATGGTGGGGGGAGAGCGGGGCAGGGGAGGAGCAGAGGGAGAGAGAGAGAGATGTCAAGCAGACTCCCTGATGAGCAAGGAGCATGACGTGGGGCTGGATCTCGCAACCGTAAGGTCATGACCTGAGCCAAAATCAGGAGTCGGATGCCCAACTGACTGAGCCACCCAGAGGCCCCTATAATGTGTCTCTTTTAAATGTAATAGATGAAATACAGTGCTTTAATTTGCAGTTTTGGGCTTGCTGTTAAAATTGAGTTTGTCATTTATTTAACGGTTATTTGAATTTCTTCTTCGCTGAAATGGTCTGACTAGCGGTTGTGCTGTGTCCGCAGGTGCCGTGTGCCTGCAGCCTTTCTGCCACCTGTACTGGGGCTGTGCCCGGGCCGGCTGCCTTGGCTGCCTGGCCCCGTTCTGTGGTAATGCCGGCTTTCTGCTGAGTTGCTTCAGCCTTTGCGTATTCTCTCGGTGCATTTGAGGGCGGTGACTGGGTAGCGTGGCCCGAGTTGGGGGAGGCCACCATTAGTGACCCCACTTTTTCCTGACATACCGCTATGTTTGACATTTAGAAGTGTCACTCTGTGCTAGCTCAAAACCAAACAATAACAGAACAACCACAGGGATACTGAGTTCATCCGGGAGGGTTTACTCACACGCAAGGAATACCACCGCTGAAAACGCCCAGTTGGGCCGCAGAGTTGAGTCCACACAGCGCCAGACCAGGTGCTGAGGAGACTGACCGAGCCATCCGTTTCAGGAAGGAGTGGAGTGGAAGTCATTTTGCCTGTTCTCTTTTTAAAACCGTATTTTATCATGGAACTTTTTATTCTTTCTAGACTCTGTAAGAAAGGAAATTTGGTTATCTTAGTGTCAGTGAGTGATGCTTTTATAGAACATCTGTAAGACGGGTGACTTTGCTTCTCTCCATTTGGCAGAGCTAGACCTGGGCGACAGGTGTCTGGACGGGGTTCTGAGCAACAACCACTATGAGTCGGACGTCCTCAAGGTAACGGACTCCCCGGACAGGTGTGGGTGAAGTATTCAGCTCTCCTGGTTTCTCTTACTGGTGCTGCCACGGAGTGCGCCGCGTGGGTGTTTTTCTGTGTTTCCCCATCTTCCGAAAAGGAGGTATTTCCTTCATGCCTGTCGTGCCATGAATGCACAGGAATTGGCTCCAGTGCCTGCTTGCCCCGTGCAGAGAGTTTCTGGGTCTGGGTGGGGAGTGGGCTGGCCCTTCAGTGGAACCAGGGCCTCTCTCTGGCTTCCTCCTTTCTGACATTTTCCTTCCCATGTTTTAGGAAGCTGTCCTGGCTCTTAGAATTTCAGTGTTTAAAGTGCACATCAGTCCCTTGCCGAGAGTGTGCCTTTATCCCACTCATGTGCAGTGCTGCACACACAGGACCTGTGGGTCTTCCCACCTGCATGGCCAGCCCCTCAGCGCCACTGCACTCTGCTTAGATGTCCACGCGGTGCTTTTCTGTAGGTTCGCGCCCTCTGCACTTCCTTACGCGGTCAGGGGCCTCTTGCTGCTCTAGGGCTGCTCCGGGCAAGGCTGGGTGTCCCACCACTCCTGAGTCTTGGCAGAGTTTTAGAGGGAATGTGCTAACTCACACAGTCAAAGTTCCGAAGCGAGCCCTCCTTTCGAGGCTCTGACAAAGCATCTCAGACAAGAACCCTTGTGAACTAGATGGTGAGCGTGTTACCGTGTCCAGCTTGGGGCATCCCGGTCTTGGGCTCTCCCGGTGTCTTGTGATCTTGGAAGCAGACCCCCCCAACTGCACACAGGGCTCCCCCTCAGCTGCCAGTTTGGCTTGCCTGTACTGTGGCTTTACCCACCTTCAAGGGCCTTTTATGAAACGTTTGTCTTCTTGTCATTTTAGTGTTTCTTCTTCCAAGCTAGTAGCTAAGATTTCCCTTCTTCCCCATCACAGAATTACCTGGCAACCAGGGGTTTGACGTGGAAAAACATGTTGACTGAAAGTCTGGTGGCTCTGCAGAGGGGAGCGTTCTTACTGTCTGGTAAGCATCGTTGCACTTGCTGTCCTCTCTCCAGAGGTGGTGCCTTTGCCTCCTGTGAAGCAGTGAAACCTGCCAGGCCGACCCCTGGCAGCTCCTGCCCGGCTCCTTCCCACCTGGATAGCCTTGCCCTCTGCCCAGCCTGAAGAGGCAGACAGAAAGGTGCTGATACTTTTGGTTTTCTTTGTTTAAGGTTACGTGTGAGCCCACATGACATAGTCCAGGATTTTTCTGCCATGGGGGAAGGAGGGGCACAGCTCAAGAGACTGGGGCTCCACCTTTTGTCAGCGTGGAGATCCTGGGGCTGGTTGTTCCCAAACCTCAGGGTCCTCATTGGCCTCTCACTTGGTGTGTTGGTGACTTGGTATAGGCCTGCCCTGTCTCCCAGGGACACCCAATACATTGTGAAATGGGATTTTTGTCACTGAGGGAGGGGGCTGCAGGAAAATCAGCAAATGCCTTTTGTTGTTGTTGTTAAGATTTTACTTATTTATTAGAAAGAGAGGGCGTATGTGTGCAGGGAGGAGTAAAGAGGGAGGGAGAAGAAGGAAGGGAAAGAATCTCAAGCAGACTCGCCACTGAGCACGGAGCCCAGCACGGGGCTTGATCTCAGAGCCCTGAGATCATGAGTTGAGACCTGTGTGGAAGCCAGGAGTCATGCTCAACTGACTGAGCCACCCAGGCACCTCAAATGACTTTTTTTTCTAAGACATACATTATCATGAAAGACTTCAGAAGTTGTTGGGAATCCTTCTGAGCAATTTCTGTCTTATGGACGCATTCTCACGAGTGTCTCGGGTGTTCTGTGCAGCAGCCCTGGGTTTGCCCAGACCTGTCGTCTGAGCCTGAACTCTGTTAGCTTCCTAAGGACTACTGTAGGGTGACACGGCTTGCAAAGACCTGTGGGTGACAGAGGGAGGCACGAAGGGTACAGTGAAGCTGGCTGGGAATCCCAGCGCCCAAGCACGCAGTGGTGATGCCTGCGCACCTGCCCACATGTGCACACCGTCCTCGTACATCTAGCCCTGCTACATGTGCTGGTCTGAGCCTGTTTGCTCAGCAGTATACCTTGGTTTTTAGTATGTGGTGTTCGGATACTGTCGTGTGTTTCACCGATTCATGAATAGAGGATATTAAGGGATCTTCTCCTTTTCACTCCCTGAAGCAGGACTGCAGCTCCTGAGTGAGCATGCAGTATGGTAGGCTTGAGAAAGTGTTCCATTAGAGTAAATAAGTAGGGTCGTTGGACAGCGCTGTGCACAGCTGGGGCTTTGCCATAGTGACTGTCCTGCCCAAGGATGCGCCTCAGGTGTGAAGGCAGCATCTTCTCGAGCCGGCTGCCCTGCATCTGCCTTTCAGGTCTTGTAAATACAGAACAGGCCGACTGGGTGTATCGTCGTCTTGTCTGCCTGTGTTGGAACATTAACAGAATTGAAGATCTTTTTGTTTCATGGTTCCCTGGCCTGTCTGTGACCTTGGCCCATATTGGGCTGTCTGGATTTGGGGGTCTGGGTTGGTAGGATGTCTTTGTTATTTAAAGGTGCAACAGGTTGTCATTTATGTTGCAAATGTGATTTCCCCTAAGTGGTTAGTATTTTACCTTTGGTGTATGTGTTTCCATTGTGCTATTTAAGGTGTAGGCAGATTTACAAGTCCTTTCCTGTGTGCTGTTTGGTTTTTGTGACAAGCATAGAAATAACTCAAGAGAAAAATAATACTCATTTCTCTAAGTACTTTAAAAAATTTTTAAGATAAAAAGCTTCTGCGCAGCCAAGGAAAGAGTCAAAAAAACTAAGAGGCAGTCCACGGAATGGGAGAAGATATTTGCAAATGACACTACAGATAAAAGACTGGTATCCAAGATCTACAAAGAACTGCTCAAACTCAATACACAAGAAACAAATAAACAAATCATAAAATGGGCAGAAGATATGAACAGACACTTCTCCAATGAAGACATACAAATGGCTAACAGACACATGAAAAAATGTTCAAAATCATTAGCCATCAGGGAAATTCAAATCAAAACCACACTGAGATACCACCTTACGCCAGTTAGAATGGCAAAAATGGACAAGGCAAGAAACAACAAATGTCGGAGAGGATGTGGAGAAAGGGGATCCCTTCTACATTGTTGGTGGGAATGCAATTTGGTACAGCCACTCTGGAAAACAGTGTGGAGGTCCCTTAAAAAGTCAAAAATAGAGCTACCCTATGACTCAGCAATTGCACTACTGGGTATTTACCCCAAAGATACGGACATAGTGAAGAGAAGGGCCATATGCACCCCAATATTCATAGCAGCATTGTCCACAGTAGCTAAATCATGGAAGGAGCCGAGATGCCCTTCAACAGATGACTGGATTAAGAAGATGTGGTTGATATATACAATGGAATATTACTCGGCCATCAAAAAGAACGATTTCTCAACATGTGCTGCAGCATGGACGGGACTGGAGGAGATTATGCTAAGTGAAATAAGTCAAGCAGAGAAAGACAATTATCATATGGTTTCACTCATTTATGGAACATAAGAAGTAGGAAGATGGGTAGGAGAAGGAAGGGAAGAAGAAAGGTGGGTAATCAGAAGGGGGAATGAACCATGAGAGACTATGGACTCTGAGAAACAAACCGAGGGCTTCAGAGGGGAGGGGGGTGGGGGAATGGGATAGACTGGTGATGGGTAGTAAGGAGGGCACGTATTGCATGGTGCACTGGGTGTTATACGCAACTAATGAAGCATCAAACTTT